>NC_140278.1:18591173-18642322 GCF_964030765.1 Micromesistius poutassou
TAAATAAATAGCAGAAATAAAAACCTGTGAAGATCCAAAGAGAAACAGACCTACCCGTGCTGTTGGCTCCTGTCTTTAAGTATCTCCACATGTTTATTTATGCAGCCAAGATGACTTGTTCTACTCTGATCCTACCTTCAGTGTAAAACCCCTTTGACTTGACATCCGTCACCGACTCTGTTAATAATATGTCACATAGCATGCTACATAGGCCTCTTTTTGATATTTCTTTTTTAATTTTTATTTCAAATATTTTAAGGGCATGTGTGAGGCTAATCACCGTAAGATGACCTGTATCAGGCATTGGAATCAGTATATTCCTTATCATACATGCGCACGCACACACACACACACACACACACACACACACACACACACACACATGCACACTGCTTTAAAAACACAATTTAAATACACAACTCATAATCAATACAGCAAATGATCCCGCGGGCGTGGTACTGAAGAGCAGGTCCACCCAGGGTTGATTGGTAGGCACTGGGGCTTGGTTCTTCTTTGGGGCGCTCGTTGGAGTTCAAAGCAGCCCCTGCAGTCCGTTCTGCGTGTCTCTCAGAGCTCGTCCTTGCCCCCCGTCACCGGGCCCCTCCCCCTACTCCTCTCCTTGGGTGTCTGGCTCCGCCCACTGCGGCCTGAGGTTCCCTTTGACTCCGCCTCCTCCGTAGCCTTCCCCACGGTCTGGCCGTCGGCGGCCCACAGGGCCTCCGCCTCCTCCCGCTCCTGGAAGAACCAGGTGAAGAGCTGGGTGTTTATATCGAATGAGACTACAACACAACTCCATACAGACACACCATTTAAGATCAAACTAAAACATACAAAGTGAAAAGGCCAAGAACTGAATCTATAATATAAATTATCATTTATATATATATAGAGTATGGCTCTATATTATTTTACCGTGAATACTATTACACCATATATGATTTGCATTACACCTTGTCACCATGCCACCCACCAGGTGAATGCAAATGAGCAGTTTCACAATTCATTGGAAGAGGATAAAGATTGTTTCCGCTGAACTGTGTGTGTGTGTGTGTGTGTGTGTGTGAGTCTCTCTCTCTCTCTCTCTCTCTCTCTCTCTCTCTCTCTCACCACATCTCTATGGAGCTTCTCCTTGGTGAACCAGAGGGCCAGGGCGCACCTCCTCCCGGCAGTCACCGCCGTCACGCCATGGGGGTTCACAGGGCCGGAGGAGAAGCCCACTAGCCGACCACATCCGGGCCTCACCCGGGCCTGCACAGTAGGGGGGGGGGGGGGATCACTTGGGGGATCACTGGTAGAGATCACTTATCTAATGAAGTCCTTTAAATGTGTGTGTTTGCCATTCATTGCAACAGCAAGATGCAACCATACATGATACATACATACATACATACATACATACATTGGGGTGATGTTCAGTGCCAGTATAGTATAGTGTATATTAATATCAATACTAAGTATTCACAATTTATTTGAAAGGTTATTTAAAAAATAAACTTGACCTGACCTTCACTGTCTTGACATCCCGGGTTGTGAAGAAGAGGTCTCCGCCATCAAAGTTGTCATTCAGGTAAAGGACCGCACTGTGAAAGCAGCAGGCTTTAACGTCAGGAAGTACAGTACAGCGATGCCATGCTATGCTATGCTATGCCAGTTCAACAGCAGGCGATATGAAAGAAAAAAGTAATTTGAAAAATGCTGCAAATTAAGAAGATTACGTGTGTTATGCCTCACCAAATGGAAGGGACATATGCAAAGCCAGCAGGTAAACTATTGTCCTACATGAAGGCTTTAATGCTGGGTCATGTGTGGGTGTAGCTGAGTAGAGGCAGTGGGTGTACCTGAGGTCTCTGTGTTATAGAGGCAGTGGGTGTACCTGAGGTCTCTGTGTTATAGAGGCAGTGGGTGTACCTGAGGTCTCTGTGTTATAGAGGCAGTGGGTGTACCTGAGGTCTCTGTGAGTGAAGGCCGGGGCCTCCCTCCAGCAGTGTCCCGTCTCCGGCTCCAGCAGACAGTTGTCTACGTGCACGGGGTGAGACAGGTCCAGACGGCCCTCCTGATCTCCTGGGGAACAAACAGATTCATGCACATGAGTCATGATGTCAAGGGTCATGCTGATAGAACAGAATGTGGTTTCATTTACTTTTAGGTACAGGTATACTGCAAACCTACATTATGATGCATTTTAAAACAACTATCCCTGCATTGCATTGCACTTCTAGTACTGCTATAACTGTTGTTCTACTGCTACTACATATCAAGCTATTATTATAAGTTATAATATAATAATAGTCATCGTCATAATTATAATCATCATAAACATAATAATACCGGTGGAGTCCTCCAGAGGCGCTATACCTGTGATCGCAGTACGGCAGACCAGGTGTGTGAAGGAGAAGAAGAGTCCAGGCGGGCTCCTGAAGTAGGAATCCAGCAGAGTCCTCACCCTCTCACCCAGCTCATGTAGCAGCCTGGCATCAGACTGGTTCACCATGCCATCCTGGGCCAACTGGGAGGGACACAAAGACATAAAACATGTTTGAAATGTTCTAATGTTACCTTTTATTGATATTTGGACTATATTTCGTCTTTTATATCGCGTGTCTTTGAGTACTGTCTTTGAGTACTCATAAAGGCGCTATCTAAACCTCTCAGAGCTATTTGAGAAACATAAGAGACAGATTCATAGCCAGAGTGAGACACAGCGAGACAGAGAGGGAGAGAGGGACAGAGACAGAGAGAGAGAGAGAGAGAGAGAGAGAGCCCTTCTTCATGGAGCGGTTGTTAAAGGTGACATATTACACCATCAGGTGTGAGTTTGATTAGCCGTCACAAGTCGCTTTGAAAATCTGCCTCTTCTGACATCACAAGTGAGCGTGTCCACCTAGATGTGGGCTGGATAGATCAGTCTACCAGCCTACTCAGTGGACTGTGGGAAACGTTGCTCATCTATCCGTCATACATCTAGGTGGACACGCCCACTTGTGATGTCAGAAGAGGAAGATTGTAGCGGCTAATCACACTCACACCTGGTGGTACAATATGTCACCTTTAAGTAAAAAGACCCCATTTAATGAACATGACATAATCTAGAGTAGCTGTTGGTTGATCTACAGTGATGAGGCACCAAACATTGCACTAACATGGGCCATTGTGCTAAAGGGAAGTGGTGCTCTGTTTATTGCCAGTGGTGTTGTCCTGGGGTCACCATGGCCCTGGCCGCCACTGGTCGAACATTGGTGTTAAAACCACCATAGCAGTGTCAAGCCCCCTGCCCTCTCACCAACCTTCGCAGCCTTCAGCACCGTGAGTCCCTCAAACTTCTCATGGGGTGTGTGTGGAGACCGTCGCCCCCGGTAACCATCCCCTGCCGACGCCGCAGCCTGGGCAACACAGAAAAGCAAGACCAAAAAGCGGTATGGCTCAATCGTTTCCGTATTAAATGATTCAGGCTTGGTGATCCGATCTGATGATGTGACGTGACGTGACGTGACGGGGGGGCGTACCGTGGCCAGCTGCAGGAGTGTGTCACACTCTTTGCTGGTCATGACGCCGTCTAGTACCACGCGGTTGGTGCCGTTCATAGCCACGTCGTCCATCGTGATGGTGACTCCCACCTGGGGCACCGGCCCACCTGAAGGGACAGGCGGAGCAACGCAAGAGCACACTCTGTGGGTTCTGGTGCTGCACTGTAACATCAGCAATGGGAACTGACGATACCTGTGAGTTACACCAAGGCTTGATTCCTACTGTATGGAAAGTGGACAGATTTTACACATTTAAAGAGTACTGTATTTATGCTGTATTTTATATAATTATTCATACTTTTACTATACATATTAGCATAATCTGAAGAGTCTTCCATACCAGCATTTCACTGCGCACATGTAAGCAGGCCTGTGACAAATCAAGTTTTTGAATTGAACTAATTAAAAAGAGTGTATAGACAATGTGTGTTACCTGCATAAAATCCACTGTCATCCATCTCTTCCTCCTTTTCCTCTTCTTTAACTTTCTTGTTCAGCATTTCTTTCTCGGCTCTGTGAAGAGAACAATGAAGAACATGCACATGTTTTTTTGGGGGACACTGATGAATGGTCCTGTGGCCGTATTGGATGGACCTATGGACTGCTCACCTCCAGGACTCCCTCAGAGACTCTGGTATCACGTCCTCTGGCGTCCACAGATCCTACGGGAAAGCCGAATATTAAGGAGTTTTTAATATTATATTTAATACAAGACGTATTACTGGATTATAATTTTTTTTACAGTGGTTCCGTCGTGAAGGCTCGAGAATGTGTTTCAATAATGCTTACCGGATCAATGAAATCATACCCAAGGTTCTCCTTTCCAAAATAGAGGAGCTTCTTCTCCTGTAGTGAGCGATTCACGTAGCTCGCTATCTCCTGTGCAGTGGGCCAATGAAGATGTCATATAGAGACACAGAGAAAGAGACACTGAGATGATATTCAATATATGGTGTTTTTTTCATTTGAATGGGTGGACACCTGTACTTGCTGTTAGGCATTATTAACTGAACAGTGAATATTCGCTTCAATTTTAAATACTGGACAAGGAGAATGGCATGAAAGGTAGGCTATATATGGCTTGGTCGCATCTACTAGAATTAAATTGAATATATTATCCCCGGTATAGCTGTAAATATTTAGAATAATTAAGATCCACAACATTACAGCTACGTAAACATAGGACTACCTGGGCAGGCTGTTTGTGCTTGTCTTGTGACTCTTTGTCTTCCCCAAGTGTTTCATAGTAGAACTGCAGGTTACCCAGGGAATCGGTGTCAGATGGGTAGAAGAGGAGAAGAGAACGAAGAGTCTGTATGGCGCCACCAAGATCACCAGCTGCGGATATTGAAATGATTACAATGGAAAATTTATTCGTTTTTTTTGTGACACAATAGCATAACTTTTTATTAAATCCTGTATAAAAAAACGCTGAACCTTGACCTTTGAACTGTGCGATGTGCTGATGCTCTAGTTGCGTGGGCAGGAAGTCCTCTTGAGCAGAGATCCTCCCTGGTCGCGTGGCCACCTGCGTCACGCACGACTGATGACAGGAGAGCAGCGATAGGGAGAGAACTAGGACACACAGAGGGAACAACAACAGCATTACTTCACTACTAATGTGTGAGAAAATATATTGATTTGATTGTTTGTAGTGAAAATGTCCTGCTTTGTATCAGAGTTTGACATCTGACATTGTCAATTCCCTCCACACATTATAACTTTTTGTGACCCTTTATAGAATATGCATCAATGTCTTAATCTATTGCAATGACCCGAGATGGACAAATTATAATTTGCTGTGCACTATTTTCCTTAATACTCTGAAGTCTTACTGGCAACTCTTATGCTGTAATTAGAAATCTACTAATGCTTTTCTAGAATCAGACACCTTTCAATCAACCACAACAATGTGATATTTCTCCATCTTGAACCACTGGAGGAAAACATTATATTGTTGTTGTTGTTGTTTTACCTGCGGCCTTCTCAAACACCCCGTCTACTCCGTCCACTCCTCTGTCCTCTGGCAAGCTCTGAGGGGACATCTGACAATGGACCCTGCAGTCCTCTGTCTGCCTCAGGGTTTCGTTCACACTTTCCCGCCACTTCCTGGCTGCCAGCGGCCAATCAGATGAGGCCTCGGAGAGCAGCGCCGAATCGTACAGAGCCTTCAGTTTGTCATAATGAAAGGGAGAGAATGTGTTCACAAGTAGAAAGTCTTCACAAGTTGATCAAAAAAGCTGAAGGAAGAAAATAATTTGGAAAGCAAGGATTATAAACAGGCTCATAAGAGGAAGCCTTCCATTTATGTAAATACTAGTGACACTAGTGACACGCTCTTTATGGTCCCACGTTCACGCAATGCAAGGACCACGCAGACGCCTAGATGTAGTCGTGAACGTTTATGGTCCTGTGTCGGGTTTTAGTGAGCGGACCAATCACACCCTAGCGGCTGCGTCGCCTCGACGGAAGGTTACAATTTTTGGGAGGCGCACGTGAGGCCCTTGTGGTGGACGCAAGGACGTAAGGGGTCCATAACCCCCTTGCATTGCGTGAACGTGGGACCATAAAGAGCCCTTTAGTCCCAGAATATGATCAATTAGTGAATTTGTAAAACCCAGTTGATTTGGTTTATATGCCAGGATAACTGAAGGAAACTTCAGTTTGGAAACAGGGAGGAATGTCGCCCCTTTAGGCCATGGATTGCTGAGTCATGCCTGGGATATGTAAGTGTACTCTGATTGGCCTCGAAGGCAGAGGACTTCTCTCTCACCCAGTGCATCTCCCTGTGCTGTTCTCGGTCCTGAAACGCGGCCTCGGTCACCCCCTTCATCCTCCTGTACTTCTCAATGTTGTTCCTCATCTCCAAGTGACTCGGGTTGACCACGAAGAACGTGTGCGCCGCACTAGCCGCCTTCTGCAGCTTCTCCAACTGCAGAGGAGAGCGTTTGTATTGATTTACCTCAGCACTGAGGTGTGGAGATCGAGAAATGAATAATGTAAGATCTTGTATTGCAGTCTGAAGGATAAGTGCTAGACATTCACCCACTCACAATCAATACAGCCCATTTCCAAAACCTTAGTTTTAGTAGTTGAAATCAGTGTAGAGTGTTAAAAAGTAAAAGCCTTTGAATAAGGCAATAATAAAAGTGTATGACAATGGTGTATATAACCTGAAGAGTGGCTTACTTTGTAATAGATGACTTGCAGGAAGTTGTAGGGGTTGCGCGTGTTGAACTCGTAGTCTATATCCACGGAGACAGGGAGCAATCCGGCAGGACTCACCGACCGTCCCACGCAGAACCTCACACACTCTGCTCTCCGTTGCACCCATTCCAGAGTCCGGAGGTCCCACACACTCCCACCTTCCGAGTCTGGCAAAACAAAGAGGTTAGGCTGGATGAATAGCATTGCATCAATAATAAAGATATTGAAGTGAGGGAATTCTTGAGATTCTTGATAACGCGCGCGCGCACACACACACACACACACACACACACACACACACACACGCACACACACACACACACACACGAGCGATGCTTTTTGTACTGTTGCTATAAATAATAAATATATGTTATACCCAATTTACCAAGTATGTCTGTCCCAGCAGCGAAACAGTCCTCATGACATTTCCTGCGAAGACGTCGCATCGCCTCCTTGTTAGCGATGGACTTCTCGAGCAACTCTGCAGCCTTGTCCCAATCTTCTTTAAAATACGCACGCACTCCCGAGTAGTATAACAAATCATACGGCAGTAACGGTCCCATGGAAGATGTAAAACTACTGCCAGATGCGGTCAAGATTAAAGTACATGATGACAATATAATGCTTTGCAACGCCACGTATACAGCGAAATGGTTTGCGTCCAGCGCCATGGTCCCAAGAAAATGTGGAAGAGTCGAGTAATAAAGGAGGGACTCCAGAAATCTCGGGCTTACACAAAGTTTACTACCGTTAGAAATCTGCATAAGGCTAAGGACATGATCTCCATAATGACTGTCTGCCCATCTTATTCGAAGCACAGGAGAATTCCTCCTCTCCAATTTAATTTCATGAATTCGAAATGAATAATAATACGGAGGACTAGACCGTAGTCATGTCTGTTTATAGATTCTTTACCGTAAATCAGCCAGTGTTACACAAACATTACAAACGGGAATTTGCTTCAGAGGTCCTCATAATAAAACCGCAAAATAAAAAAAGACACATTTATTGAACGGAGAAGGTGCTTATTTATTGATGAAGACTATTCGATTTGGCCGTGGAGCATCCTGGTCATGGCCAACTGGAGAGAGTGAGTGCAATATCATGGTGGTCGACTATTCCACACTTTACGGTTTGGAAGTGGAGCGTCGCGCGTGGTGCAGCTGACGGCCTTGCGTCGACAACACAAGGCGAGCATCACAGTGATTCATTCAGCCGGGCGGAGAGGGGCAGCTGCTTCAAGCGACGGGAGCTTTTTCCGAGCCGAGGAATTAAAAACGGGAGTCAAGACTCAGTCGAGATAAAATCCCACTGAAAGACAGCACTAGCTCAAGGGCCATGGCGGACGTTGGAGAGGTTCTGATGTCAGTTTTGTCCACAATCCGGGTCCCCAGGCCCGGGGACCGTGTCCACAAAGACGAATGCGCCTTGTCATTTTCGTCGCCGGTGAGCCCTGAGCAGCTTTCAAGCCTTCGCGGTTGCCGTAACACAGAGTTACACCACTTCAAACCTAACATTAATCTGTCTTCATCCTATAAAGTGTTCAGCAGCGTTATCTCGCTGTGAATATGTACCTTCCAACTGACGAATTCAACCCAGAAGCTAGCTAAGCTAGGCTAATAGCTGAACTAGCCTGTCAGCTAGGAGCAGCCAGACAGTTTAGCCGCAAGAGGCTAGCGGGCTAGCCGAGCGATTGTTGTGCTAGCCCCTCACCTGTCACATCGCTAAGCTAGGCTACACCGAAACAACATGTACACTTCCGCAGTTGGCTCTGCACACAATCCGTTTGCATGTTCAAATGTAACATGTTAACAGCAGTCTACTACTCTATCTACTCAGTCAGAACATAATTAAACTGTATGTGTAACGTTACTTATTATCGTTTGTTTATTTACTCTCACTTTCTCTTGCGATGACACTGGCAATCATTGGCAAGTAAATGACTTTTTCTTGAATTCCAGGAGAGCGAGGGGGGTCTGTATGTTTGCATGAACAGCTTCCTCGGCTTTGGCAGTCAGTATGTGGACCGGCACCATGCTCGGACTGGTCAGCGGGCTTACCTGCACTTCACCCGCACCCGTAAAGCTCAGGTGACCATAAAAAATGTAATGAATGTAAATCTTACATGATGGTTTTTCGGTTTATTTATATTTTGTGTGATATAGTGTGATGTCTTACAGAAGGAGGATGATAATAACTCTAGCTCTGGGGACCCTCCTAAGAAGAAACCCACAAGACTGGCCATAGGTGAGAGCCTTCCCATAGACACAGATATGTACCCCTATATGGATGGACACCCCCTAATGCTGCCTTCTGGTCTCTGATGCGTGTCCCAGGGATCGAAGGAGGTTTCGATGTGGAACAGGATCAGTATGAAGAGGATGTTAAGGTTGTCATCTTCCCGGACAGACAGCAAGTGACCTCAGAGGACCTTGCCACCATGCCTGATGTTGTTAAAGAACGGGTGAGATAACCCACACCAACAGTCCTGATCTCACTTTTTAAAGGTCAAATATAATTTATGCAGCATGTATAACAGACAAAGAACCTATTTTTAAACTCAAAGGTATAACTAAGTCAAGCTATTATTGAGTTTGTTCTCTGAAAATAGCTTCACCCCATACACATACACAAAAACATAATCTATATCTAATGATGATGAGTTCTCGGTAGGTTGCCACTGAACCAAGCATTAACATTATCATTATTATCATCTTATTAGCGTTCAGTTACGGTCTCTGAGATGAGGATGGGCAAGCTGCCCATAGAAAGACAACATGGACTGTGAGAGAACTTACTTTGCAGCCTTGGTAAAATTAGCAGAGGCAGGTTTAAGTTATCGAAAGGTTGCAGAGAGCTCAGCTAGCCCTCTTTGCAAAGCATTGATAAAATCAAACAGTGTGATAATTTGATCAATGGACACCCATCTTTCGCAGACATCGGCTGTATAAAGAGTCCAAGATCAATACTTTGACTCCTCGAAACTTTCAACTGAGCCCAACACTCATCCACGCAAATGTCACTTTGTTTAGCAAATGTCTGGTGTATCTTCGGTCAAACAAGGGCAGTTTTTATTCTTGCGTATTTCCCTCTGCTTTAACAAATGCAGTCGAAGAGTCTCGCTCTCTGCATACATCTTGATTTTACTGGCTTATAGAGTGGCTTATAGAGTGCACATTCTTACTTGTGTAATATATTGTATTATATTTGATGAAAGTGAAAAGATGAAATTGTGATTCAGTCCTTTGGGAGTTTATTGGATGTATCAAATGGAAAGGCTTGCCATTGCAGGGTTTATATGATTGGATGAATAAACATGATCATATTTTTGGTTGTAAATCAAGCTGACCTGGTTCCCAAAGTTGTTGTCGCAGAATGCATGTTGAGGATGAGGATGTTGTGCATATTGTATTTGGCTATAAAAGAACCAAGGAGCAGAATGTTTATATTTTTGCATAAAGAAATGTGTGAATAATGACTATGAAAAATGTGTTGTTGTTTTTTTGTGGTAAAAAATTGTTATTATTGTAGCTGAATGTGGTGTGATTGTTTATATCTACATTTTGTTTTGTAGGTGTCTCTATCCATGGCGGGTTTCATGTCTGCAGACTCAGTGTCTCATGCCTTGCAAGTCCAGCAGTGGGATGGGGAGCTTCGACAGGAGTCCAGACATGCCGTTGACCTCAAACAACTCGACAACGGACTCAAAATCCCACCAAGGTGAAGATCAGTGTCACAGTTCACTCATTAATGTTGTTATTGAGTTATCCTCCGAACATTTCTAAATCCAATTTGTAAATACTAGTGCAGTTCAAAACCGTTCCAAACATCTGTGTTTGGAACGGGTCTGTATCTCTTTCAGAACCGCTCATCCAAACACAGTCAACACTGCGCTTCGTTGAGTCTTATGGTGTAATCATCCACCTGTGTCGGATGAAAAAATAAATAAATAGCCTTAGGAGAGTCCTAGGAAGAAGGGGGCAGATTATTTTTTTAGTACAGTCATTGTGAAGGAGCTTTATAAGGTGTGATGTTGTATATGAAATGCTTCACACACTGTATTGTTATATTATAACTGTCCGATAAGCCGGTTTTCCTGCATTTTGACGTCGAAGAGTACACTGAAAGGCACTTCGACATCACAGAAAGATCGGTCGGAAGAGAGTGGAATGCTAAAACATAGGATTTTACTCCTGTTTTAGTGATACTGTTGTTTTGTTAAAAGTCTAGAGTATGTAGCGTTGACAGCATAGATTGTTTATGCCGGTTGGGCCCTTTGCCAATATAGCCTTGCCGGCATAGTTTGATGTTCTTGAAGACAAGCAAGAGTCCCCCCCTCTGCTGCACAGACGGCGCTGGTAGATTGTTTTGTATTAATGCATTATGTATTAATATTGTACGTGTCGCGTATCCAAAGAAGTCAACATTGCACTTTCTCTTGTCCCCAGCAATACACACGCCGACTGTGAAGCAGATCAGACTTTTCTAGAGATATGCGAAGGACATGCATAGAAATGACTTCTTTTTATAGATATATAATTACTCATCATATGTAACCAAACCTATAACTAATGTGTAATGTTTCTATTTGATAAGATTTTAGATTTGTACTGACATTTTTCTAGTATTGTGATTAATGAATTAGTGAGGGTCTGTCTCCCTTCCTGAACGAGTTCCTTTATGCTCTCCCCTAGTGGCTGGCGGTGTGAGGTGTGTGACCTGCAGGAGAACCTGTGGATGAACCTGACCGACGGCAAGGTGTTCTGTGGCCGCAGGTACTTTGACGGCACCGGGGGCAACAACCACGCTTTGCTTCACTTCCAACAGACTGGCTTCCCTCTCGCGGTTAAGCTGGGAACCATCACCCCTGATGGAGCAGGTAGGAGCCTAAGAAGTGGATCTAAAAACGGTTTTAATAATATGTTGTGTGAGCCAGGACCGCATCCTTTGGACTCGTCGTTATACTGGTTAACGGTGCCCAGCAGTAGGGTAGCAGGATTTTAAAGTGAGAGTGCTTATCCTGTGTAGTCCCTAATGAGGCTAACTGTGGTCTAATGGACGACCATTGTGAGAAAAGGCATTAAGAAGCTCTGTGGCTCTGAGTGTTAACGGCCAACCCTGTGCCCTTGTTTAATTCAGATGTGTATTCCTATGATGAAGACGACATGGTGCTCAACCCAAAGCTTCCAGAGCATCTGTCACATTTTGGCATCGACATGATGACTATGCAGAAGGTAATGTGTCTCCCACAATTATAGTGTGTGTGTGTGTGTGTGTGTGTGTGTGTGTGTGTGTGTGTGTGTGTGTGTGTGTGTGTGTGTGTGTGTGTGTGTGTGTGTGTGTGTGTGTGTGTGTGTGTGTGTCTGACCCTTCAGAGAGCTCCCAGCAGCTGAAGAGATGGTAAACCAGGAGCGGTGAAGAAATGTGTACCTCACAAATCAATATTTAAAGGGGACATCTTATACCACCAGGTGTGAGTGTGAATAACCATTACAAGCCGTTTTGAAAATGTGCCGCTTCTGACACCATTGGTGGGTGTGTCAACCTAGAGGGCTAGGCTAATCACACTCACACCGGTTGGTATAATATGTCTCCTTTAAGGCTAGTCCTCCAGGCGACTCTACTTATTCTTATTGCGACTCCAGCTGTTAAGTTTTAATAATGTGCATAACTGCTGTTATGCTCTATCTGGTTCTTTATGCTGAATTATCTTTGTTGTCACTTGCACGAGCACGATCATATTCCTGTTTTTATATCGGTTTGTTTACTTACTCACTGCTGCCATCACTCTTTCATTTTATTGCTTTTAATATGGTGTCCAATAATAATGAACTTTATCCATACAGTGCGATTCAAAAGATTATATGTTGCGTTTCAGAGAACAATGTTACCATGATATAATTCATAAACTGCAAAAAAAAGAAAGGCGCAGGATTATCTTGATTAAAGGCTGACAAAAAAAAGAAACTAGACAAAACCAAACTCATCAAACAGAGTTATATATAGCCAAACAATTGGATCCTTTTAATTGGCCACTTGAATGCAGATAAGAGAGAATGTGATTCTCTCTTATCTGCATTCAAGTGACACCGCCCCCACCCCCCCCCCCCCCCCCTGCTGCTGCCACCACCCAGACGGAGCACACCATGACAGAGCTGGAGATCGCAGTCAACCAGCGGGTGGGGGAGTGGGAGGTGATCCAGGAGTCCGGCACCACCCTGCGGCCGCTGTCCGGCTCTGGGCTGACCGGCATGAAGAACCTGGGCAACAGCTGCTACCTCAACTCCGTCATGCAAGTGCTCTTCACCGTGCCAGACTTCCAGACCAAGTGAGTACCCCTCCACGCTGCCCCCCCCCCCCCCCCCCCCCCTACTCAGCGTTGAGGCAAGGTGTGTGTAACAGTAGGGTAGTGATATGGCGGAATTATTATCAAGATGATGGTGAATAATCATGGGGGGGTCATGTGGAGACTTTACATTATGGTCTAATTCTCTTATTTAGGGTCATTAGAGTATATTACAGGATATTAAAATAAACAAAATCAATATACCTTATTATCATAATATATCATAAACAACCAAACTATATATATATATATATATTACATCAAGATTATTATAATTCATTGTCAATGAAAGGACACTCAAAACCCATATACAGTAATATTATTACTCAAAGGAGCTAGTTAAGTCCTTGTACCTGTGCCTACCAGGTATGTGTCCAACATCCAGAAGATCTTTGACGAGGCCCCGAGCGATCCCACCCAGGACTTCAAAACCCAAGTGTGAGTAATTGCCATCAAGCTCCTTGTCCTTCCATTGGAGCTGGTCTGAGCACTTTAAGAAACGGTTGGTATCTTCACGTATACAGTGGTTGGTGCTTGAATGCAACACACACCGACGGATCCTCAGTCACTGATCAGCCATTTAGGTTAATTATGCTATACATTCTCTTTTTTTCATTACTTTTAATTTCCCCACAGGGCAATTAGTCGTCAAGTGTAAGCACAACAGCACACTTAAAACAAACACAAACACTGCAAACAGCCAGTTAACTTAGAAGATGGAGTTAATGTTCGGTGGCTGACAGCCACCCTAATAGAATCTCATTCATCCAGAAGCCAATTATGTTGTTTTAAATGAAACTCACCTATGCCCTTGTGAGTTTCCATCTCACTGCGCACTGCTACACTTGATTATACCAAGCTTACCCAGTACCTTCTGTCTCTCCATGCTGCAGAGCCAAGCTTGGCTACGGCCTTCTGTCAGGAGACTACTCCAAACCAGCACCGGACCCCGGGGACGACAACGGCACAGCTGAGCCCAGAGTAGGACCCGACGCCATTACTCCACTCTCACTGTGTTGGGCTGAATGGCTGTGTTGTGATGCGGGTATAAAGGGATGTGACAGCGGGTGCAGCGTACCCGTGTTACATTAAGGTTGATGCTTGTGTTCCTTCCAGGGGGACCAGGTGGGCATCGCTCCGCGCATGTTCAAAGCCCTGATCGGACGGGGCCACGCCGAGTTCTCCACCAATCGGCAGCAGGATGCCCAGGAGTTTTTATTGCACTTCATAAACATGGTGGAGGTGAGTTTGTGCCCCCTCCCCCCTAGCGTGCTGTTTTTGCACCTTAGACTCTATCTGTAACATCTGCTCCCATTTTGTGATATTTTTCTATTAGTTTGTACTGCTGTCTTTGTAGTGCTTTGTTGTGTTATACAATATACTCTTGTGTTCTGGTTTACTGCTGCTGGTCTCGCCCCAGTGGCTCTTGTAAAAGAGGTACGATTTAAAAACGATAAATTTCTCTCACAGAGGAACTGCCGCTCGGGGGCCAACCCGTCTGAGGCCTTCAGGTTCCTGGTAGAGGAGAGGATCGTGTGTCAACAGTCCCACAAAGCCAAGTACACCCAGAGGGTGGACTATATCCTGCAGCTGCCTGTGCCCATGGACCAGGCCACCAACACGGGTAAGGCGGGACCGTAACACGAGACTGACCTGAGGATCTAGACAAAGAATGTGGTGCTGCTGCATTTTTCAGACTCAGAGATCACTTTGATTCTTTTACTTTTCACCACAACCAAGGAATGGACATGTGCCATCATCTGTAATGCGGCATAATTCAGTGTTGTGCCTCGGCAGCTGTCTCATGCGCTGCTGCATTACATCTGTTGGACTGGTAGATCCCAGAATCATCAACCAGTGCCAAGAGACATTTTGAGAGAGCACTGAACTAGATAGAGGACAGCATCGTACCACAGGGAACAAGCATGTTTTGTCTGTGACGCAGATTGTTGTATAGCATATTGTTGTCAAAGAGATCTGCAACAGGGGAATTTCTATTGAGTACTAAGTGACCAATGGTTCTGCATGTTTGCTCTGACCTTTTGTGGTTTAAAAAAAAAAAAAAAAATCTATCTGGCTGTCAACACTAACAGATACTTTATCATTCTTCAAAGGTTATTTTTTTATTTTCGTTTACACGCTTTTGGTTTGACCTTCAATTCCACATTGCCACTCCCAGCCGGAATGTCCTCCCTGATGACCGCTCCTTCTCCCCCTTCCCCCCCCCTCTCTCCGTGGCCCACAGAGGAGCTGCAGGAGGCTGAGCGCCGGCGCGAGGAGGCGGACTCCGGCCCGGCCCCGCCCGTCAGGGCCCAGATCCCCTTCAGTGCCTGCATGGCCGCGCTCAACGAGCCGGAGGTCCTCAGTGACTTCTGGAGCTCCGCCGTGCAGGCCAAGACCACCGCCACCAAGTAGGGCTTCATCACAGAGCCCTGAGTCTTAGATCGGTCCCTGTTTTTAACGTCTATATATATATATCTATATATATAGATATATATATCTGCTCTCATGAGGTTGGTGTTCACGCACGTCCTTGTTTGACAGAACAACCCGCTTCGCCTCCTTTCCGGACCACCTCGTCATCCAGATCAAGAAGTTCACTTTCGGTCTCGATTGGGTCCCAAAGAAACTGGGTGAGCCAAAGTTAAGCCATTAGTTAAGATTCTGTTGACTTGTGACCTGAGATTTGTGACTACTGTAACCACTGATGCATTTGATACATTTGTATCCATCAAAGATTTATTTCAATAAAGTTAATGGGGTTCATTAATTAAGGGATAATGTATAGAACGCTGGTCATTATAGGGAAAATAAGCCCCGACAGGGCGAACCGGACCCCGACGCGAAGCTGAGGGGTCAGCTTTGCCCTGAAGGGGCTTATTTTCGATAATGACCAGCCCGCTTATTACACGGCTACTTGCCAAAACAAAAAAATAACTTCACACAGTGTGTCTTTTTACAATTAATTTGCTACCATTTGTAGTGTTGAGCAGCAGAGAAATAGTCCGCCAAAGACGTTGACGTCGCTTAGCAACCGAATACGCTGGGGATGATAAGTTACCGGACTACTTGCGGAGTGATACGAGAGACGTGAATCAGAGGCAAAAAAAAATCGGAGAAGAGCCGTGTTGTAAATGTACATAGTAGAGAAAAAGCCTGCGGAGTGGGCTCCGTCGGCCATCGATTCTGAAGCTGTGCGTTCCGTCTGCTCATCCAATCAGACGTGAGCATTGATGTCCCTGACACGCTGGACCTGGGCGACCTGCGTGCCACCGGCCAGCAGCCAGGGGAGGAGCTTCTGCCGGAAACGGCCCCGCCCCCACTCATGACCCCAGACGTGGAGGTCAAAGGTATCCTGGGTTCCTACGGCAACGAGGAGGACGACTCTCTCTACTCCCCACTGCTGTGTCAGTCTGTCTGTCTTTTCTGCCCTTTCTTCCTGCGTCTGTCCGCCCGCTGTTTGTCCCCTCGCCTTATCCTTGTTTCCAGACTTTTTTTTCCTTTGTCATCTCATATTTCAATCTTGAAATGGTTTTATTGTCTTTAGCCTTCATTTAATATTTTGTTTCCAAGTCCCTAGGATTGATTGAGTTTAATTAATATAATTTGTTCTTTTTCATTTAGTTTAATATAGTTTCATTGAAATTAATTATAATAAATTGTATTTTTTTTTACTTTTAATTAAAGCCACCATATGTTACACTCAGACACAGGGAAGTGCAGTCGGGTATGAAGGTGGTGTTGGTAGGTCTTAAGAAAGCCTTCAGTCGGTCCGCCATCAAACATCCACTAACTCCCCTGTCCTCCTCCACCCTCTTCAGCCCCCGTGCTGGACGACTCCACCGTGTCCCAGCTGTGTGAGATGGGCTTCCCTCTGGATGCCTGCAGGAAGGCGGTGTACTACACCGGCAACACTGGCATCGACGCGGCCATGAACTGGGTCATGGGCCATATGGACGACCCAGGTGGGCTTGGGAGTGCTCTGAGCCATCTCATCAGTCACCAGTCTCCGTGTGGTCGCTCACCAGACGATGTATCAATCATCGCTGTGTCTCTTGTCTGCAGACTTCTCCGCCCCGCTGGTGTTGCCTGGCTGCAGCTCCGCCCCCGGGACCACGCCCACAGAGAGCCTGTCGGAGGAGCACCTGGCCACCATCGTCTCCATGGGCTTCAGCCGGGACCAGGCCAGCAAGGCCCTCAGAGCCACGGTATGAAGACCACTGGTCCACGTCGACATGAGGGCTGCTGGGGTGCAGAGCCGTGCACAGCTGCAGAGTTAAAAGAGCAGCCCTGAAACTGCATTTTTATTTTGTATGAATAAATCAGTTTCCATATTTTATTATTTAGCAATAAAAGATGTCAGGGTTACTGAAGAGCAGCATGCACTGAAGGGAGGAGTTGTGTCCGTCAACGTAACGTGGCACCCTGTGCTCTGCAGAGTAACGTCCTGGACCGGGCCGTGGACTGGATCTTCTCCCACCTCGACGACCTGGAGTCCATGGAGGTGTCAGAAGGGGGCCGCTCAGCTGCCGAGAGCGAGGGGAGCAGGGAGCCCCCCCCGGGGCCCCGGGTCAGAGACGGATCGGGCAGTAAGTATTCCAGTACTGACAGACCAGGCGGGGAGCGCTTTGCTTTGAGAGCACAAGAGGTTATGAACAGTCACGGCAGAAAGTCAGACGACCTTTGAAAGACGGGCTATTGGAACAGGGGGCCGTGATGCTTGCTAAGGTCACTCTTCCACCCAAAGTCCCTGGGGTTGTTTGCCAGTGTGTCCATAGAAGGAATGCCAACGTCAAGACCACACACCTTTCACCTCTCCCAGATGGAAGAGACTATTATATAGAGACTATTATATTATACTATTATACTATTATACTAGTTTTGTTGATGTAAATGTTTCACTACTCGTCATGGGTATACATTCACATACTGGTTTCTGAGCGGCTCTGGTCTTCTTCTTCTTCTCCCCTCCAGAGTACGAGCTGTTTGCGTTCATCAGTCACATGGGGACGAGCACAATGTGTGGCCACTATGTCTGCCACATCAAGAAAGATCACCAGTGAGTAGCGGAGCGCCTTCATTTACATGTTCTCATTACGCGTTAGAACTAATGAATTACATCCGGGTAGAAGCCACAGTCTGCCCAGTGGACTGACGATAACCTGTTTGAACTGGTGACTGCAGGGGGCACTGTCACCTACTCGGAGGGCGATGCTACTATCTGCTATGTACAAAACGTGACCAGTGATTTACACTTTTTAATTATTGAAACCTTATTAAATTATAACTTTTAACTGTTTTGTTTTATTCATGTACTTTATTTTTTTTAATAAAAAAACGAATTTTAAGGCAATGAATGTTAAAGGTCCAATCTTTTAAAATGTCCTTTTTCATCCAGTACGTCCATAATAATGTAACGACTCTTTTATGCCTGCTGTCTCTGCAGGTGGGTCATCTTCAACGACCAGAAAGTGTGTGCCTCAGAGAAGCCGCCCAAAGACCTGGGATACCTTTACTTCTACCGCCGAGTCGCTGAGTGAGCTGAGCAGGGAGGAGAAGTGGGGGGGGGGGGGCCGCTTAAACCCACATACACACACACCCATACAGATGTGCATACAGGAAAACAAGCGGGCATAATCCAACACCCATCTCCCCCTGCTCCCTAATACCTATCAGCTCCCCTGACGTGCTGCGGAACCGACAACGTGTGGTTGTAAATACACCTATCAGACGACTTATGTGATGCACTTAAAGGCGGGGTGGGGGGAGGGTGACGGCGGGCGGCGGTGCAGGTGTCCAGGGCGACGAGGAGCTCCGTACGTCACTGAACACAACTTCACAGCACTTTTGTTTTGCATTAGGCGCTCCACTCCTTAGCACTGGTATGCGTTGTGGCCTCACTGTTGTTAACCAACGGGAGCCGTACTCCTTGTTGTCAGTGGTGATTTAACCTCCCCTCCAACGCAGCCGGGCACCCACCCCCATCCGACCACCGTGTTCCTCTTCACGTCCTGCCTCCGCCCGGAAGTGAAATACTGTTTGGCATCCACACTTGACGGGAAGTAAACGAGAAAAAGAAGATTACTGTTAAATATACAGTCCAATACCAAAATCGATGTTTAAAGTGTGGTGAGTGGGGTGATATTCGGGTGATTTTATTTTGTTATTTTGTTTCGGTTTCTTTCTTTTTGTCTTTATTTTGCAAGAAAAATCTTCCTTTGTTACTTTGTTACTTCTGCTCTGACAAATAAAGTCTTTCTGCCATTTCGTCTGAGGTGTGGATGAGTCAACCGTTATTTTAAAACCAGCCTGCAATATTCTTCTTTAACCTCAGGCCTGAATCCTTTGCACATTTATTTTTCATACAATTGAGAAGTAGTGTGTACAGTTTGGTTAGTTGCCTTTATGATCTAGTAAAAATCTGATGCTCTGAGCAGACCCACAAAGAGTATAGGGTTGCATTTTCCCAAACTGTAGCTATTTCTTTGATATATTTCACTCATATACTTCAACTGCAGTCGTCAATTTTTAAAAGGATCCTGGAAAATATCTTATCTAACTCTCACAAACACAAGCTTTGATCAGCAGTTGCAGGCAAGTTATAGCATGCATTTATGTTGCATGAAACACAACTGGATTGCTTTGTGAGGAGTAATGCAGAATTTCTTCTAGCTTTATTTCATATTGCTAGTGGCTCTAGGCCATCATTTTTGCACTTGAGTCTTTTCAAGTGCATGTTGTATTACCGTGTCTCAGGGGAAGGCCAAAACAATGACAATTCAAACTCAATTTCAAGTCATTATTTGGTTTGATCCATACTTAGGATACATAGCCTATTCATTCATTCAGTGCCCGTCCTAAGTGGCTTGTGGCTCTCTCTCAGTGCTGTGTGCAGTCTGTCCCTGGACCCCGTACTTGTCTGAATTAGTCTCTTTGTACTTTAGCTCTGGAATCAGGACTTCTACTCACACTCAAGCTTCCTCCCTCAATGTAAGACACTGGCGCTTTACTAATCCGAGGCCCGGGCAGTAGAAATCGGTTGCATAACCAAATATTTTCTGAAATTGTAGCAGACTATTGTTCTGTCTAGTATCAGCCTCACCAGATGGCAGCCAGCCTCTTGCCAGTAGGACCATGTGCTGGGACCAGCCTGTAGCTGTGGATAGCAGTGGGACTACTGGGCTCCCGGGTCCTGCTTCTGCTGGTGGCCTTGAGAATTGTTTCACACAACAACAACACAACTACAGAAGAGCGGATGTGCAGGGACATAAGTTAAAAGAAAAACAATCAAATAACACTGATGACGGAGAAGGGGAATGGAATTACAAAGTTTTTGTGAAGTGAATAATTAAAGGTTGAAATTAAATCTTTGACAGAGAGTTCCGGAAGGGAAACATTCAAACAAAGCTTCTCACGGCCAAACACAGCTCCTGCCAGTGTGCACGGTAACTGTCCTTCGCTTTGCATCCATTCCATAAAAGAGAAAAACACTTCCTTTCCATAATTATTGAACACTACAGAGAACTCCATCTTTGGTTCAGTTGTTTTTCTAATGTCAACTCTCTGCCCTTCATGGCCATGGTGCAGCGCACCTTGTTAATGGGTAACAATTAGTGTGAAAACGTCCTTTCCACTGGTCGTCTTTATCACAGTACAACAGACGCGCAGCATCAGAGGCAGTACTGACACAAGGACCGCTCCGAGCTCCCCGCGTGACGCCTGCGCTAATAGATTTACATGAAAGGCGCTATAGAAGAACCCGATGGAGGGATTGAGTGAGGGGGAGAAAGGAGCAGAGTAAGGGGGGGAAAGGAGGAGGGAAATGTCATGATTGTAAATAGGCTTTCAGTATTCCACCCCTTCACTCCCCTCCTTCTCCCGATGAGAATAAAAATCGACTTCTGCATGTCATTTTAGTGCCTGCGCTGATTGCACCTGTATCGTTGCTATGGTAACAACCATGGATGCGAATCTGGACCAGTCATCTTCTATTAAACTTAACTTAACTAAAGTCAACTAGTTGCAAAATAAACATTCCATATTTATAGCAAATCCTGCATTACATATATTAAATTAAACATATCAAACCTGAAACTGCTCCATACACTACAAATACACTACAAATTTCACCAAAATGGAAATACATAACTGAAGTTCAAGTTATGTTGGAAGTGTTCAACCCATTCTTCTGATTTGTGGATTATTCATTTGCAGTGTGTGTCTCATCTTATTTATTACAATAATTTATATACTTTAAAACAAAAGGTTAAAACAGATTAAAATAAGTAAAGATGTATACAAAACCACAGTAATTCCATGCAAATAAACCATTTTAATTTAAGAAATACAAAATTGGATCAATATAGAGATATATAGAATATAGAGAAGCTAAATAAAAGTAAGTTGTCAATAATTTACTCTTATCTTCAGCAATAGGCAATATGTCTGGACCAGTCCAATGGGATCTGTTAGGAAACATCTTTATATACACTCTTTATATTGAACCAAGCTTTTGTAGTTAATACCAAGCCAAGCTAATGTGATACATACTATATTGACACCTGTGGTGTTGTGAAGGAATTGAATTACTTTGAACCGCTGTGTAGCAAGTGCGATGCTACAGGCCAACTAGGTGGCTCTTACTGGGCTCCTAACAACCAGGACACAGGGTGGTGGGGTTGGAACCGGTTAAATGCAGAGTTTGTAGGATGATGGTGCATGAAGCAGGTGCTCCATGTTTCCAGCTAGGTCGTCAGCAACGTGTGGAGTGTGTGTGTGTGTGTGTGTGGTGATGGCTGGTTGAACCTGTGCACATTGATTACTGAATGTACAACAGGTGTGCAGCTTCCCCCAGCCCCAGAGTCTAATCAGTCTGAATCGGGCCAGGAGGTTAAACCAGCCATCGTACACACACACCACATGCTGCTTTGCACATCAATCAATCTCAAGTCCATCTAAATGTGTGTTCATTTATAATATTAGGTATTTTCTGTGAATGAGAAGTGACGCTCATTCTCGTTTCTACTCTTGGATACAAACCTATGGATGGGCCACAGATGCTTTCAGGATAGTTTTTACAGGTAGCAAATTGACCGAAGTGGTCTGTGTGAAAGTATCAAAGTGTAGTGTGTTGAAACTGCAGCAGATGGTACTTTGTGTACACTCTGGAAAAGAGACCCAGCATAAAGGCATACATCTATTAGTTTTTCTATTTGTAAAATACATTAATGTGAGGCTCTTTGTCTCACCCCGTGACTTCTGTTCTGCTGGTGTTATACTTAAACATCATATAGTTTTCTGGGGATGGTTTATTGATGACTCGCAGATGTCTGACCATATTTAATGAACATAAATAAAGGAACACAGGCAGAAATCCAAGGAACTAAGATAATTGAATACTAGCAGACTCCCCCCTTTGCAGTTTAAAGTTGTATTACCGTGGCCAGCAGGCGGTGTCCTGTTGTTCTTGCTGCTGATCTCATAGGGTTATGAGATACCACTGTAAAGCCGGTTTTATCACTTACCCAGCTAAGTTAACCCAGGGTTAGCGGCAACCCTAGGTTTTCCGTTCCAAAATGAACACGGTATGTAAGTTGCTATAGAAACATATGCTCTCAATCAAACCTGGTCGGAGCAGGTTTTGCGCAGGTTAAGTTTGGAAGATAACCCGGTTTTGCTCAGAGTAGGCTATTTAAACCCGCGTTTATCGCAGCTTTTACGTGTTCGCCTGTTGATATCGGAGCGCACATAATTCGTGCAATTCACAGAGAGAGATTAATTAGACCACGGCTCGACATATTGTCCTTTCCGGATGACTTTTTGCTGGAGAGATATAGTTTTTCACGTGATTCTTTGATATATTTAAATAGCCTTCTCCATTGCACATTGCAAATGTTACCAATCGTGGATCTGCCCTCAGTTCACTACAAACAATTTGCATAGCTTTCCGTTTTTTTGCGACGGGTAGCTTTTTGTACAGTGTAGGAGATGCTGAGCACATAGGCAAAGCTACCGTCTGCCGCTCAGTGCGTCTGTCTTGCGCTGAAGCGGTTGTTGCGTAACTTCGTTTTTCCAGGAACATAAACCCACGAGACGCATTAAAATGGAGTTTCACCAACTTGCAGGTCAGCATTATCTACTTTAAGTGTTCCCAAATGGCTCCGAAATTATCCTTGTTGACTTTTCATCTGGGTCTTATATTCAGGATTTCCTAATGTAATTGGGTGCATTGATGGCACACATCCAATGTGAGCAATACATTTCAACAGGGTGCGTTGCATTATGAACATATCATAGACCTCATAATTGTTGTGCTTGTGCAAGATAGCTCAAAGTTTGTATTTGATCGCAGGGCAATTCGATGGGGATCTTCTAGGAGATCGAGGGTATCCATGCCTCCCGACGCTCATCACCCCGTACCCTAACCCCGCTCCTGGACCACAGACAACATTTAACCGGGCACACAGCAGAACCCGCGTTAAGATTGAAAATACATTCGGGATATTGAAGTCCAGATTCAAATGCCTACGTGGAGTTGAGGAGTTTGTCCGGAACGGGCATGCGATGTAATTGTTGCATGCTCCGTCCTCCACAATATAGCCACTCTGCGCAAAGAGATGCCTCTCCCCTTTGACCCGTTCCTCGAGGAACACATTCCGCAAATGTTTGTAAGGGCTGACAAAGGATGCGAGACCACATTTGCAGAAATGATTTCAATTAAAAAAAAAAAAAAAACACTTTTCTTCCATTTTTATTCTTTAGTTGCTGAGGGAGGAAAAATAATAATTAGTACCTTGAAGAATAGCAATATCATCATCGTCCACTTTGAATTTCTGCTCGAGATCGGTAAAACATGCGGCCCGTTTCGCCATTTTGATCAGGATTTCCATGATCCATACGTCACGTCTTTATAGGTTTGCCGTGAACGCGCACAACCCTGTGTTAACCAACCCCGTGTTGATTGAACTAATTCATAACCGGTGCTGTGGAACCGACAGCTCTGGGTTAGTCGGCACAGGATCAATCAACCTAGAGTTCAGCGTTAACTCTGTGTTTGTTAAACCTCCGTTCTTGGAACACCCCACTGATGTCATGTTCGTACATGTGTCGTTTGGAATCGGCACCTGAAACGAGGCTGCTTCAAAGCATCATTGCACATGTCTTATTATTGGAGAGCTTTGTTGTTATGAAATGCCTTTTAGTTTTCTGTGCAAAACATTGGAATTACAATTAAATTATGGAATTACAAATGTAATATAGGTGGAAAATAGGAATTTGTGTTCAGTTAGTGTTTCTTATACACAAAATCAACTGTCAGTTGTTGTGTTTTTCAGTCTGGGAGAAAACAATTCAGAGTAGAATCAAGCACCACTTGTTATTTGTGCTAAACTGTGCAGGTTACATTAGTTCTCTCAGACTAATACCTTTTGAATTAACTTATTAGCTTGGATTGGACTGGTAACAATTACATCTCACCCACACACACTCACCCACACACGCACGCAAACGCACACACGCTTGCACACACACACACACACACACACACACACACACACACACACACACACACACACACACACACACACACACACACACACACACACACAAGATCATCACGTAAGTTGAAGTGAATGAGTAAACAAGCCCTTTTAGAGCTTACTCATTATTAGGTGTGAGTCTTGTAAACAATCATTGCATTGCTTGAAACCTAATTGCTGTCATCGTGATTGAATGGAATTTTATTAGTAAAGTGTTTTGGATGAGATGCTTTGTGCCCCTGTACTATTCTGGGAAGCTGTATGATTAAATAGAAGTGATCTGGGACAGAGGGACATATAAACTGGTACCCTGTCAATATCAAATATCAAATGACTGATGGCCAAGTGGCAACTCAACTTTTCTATGCCCTACTTTTAGTTAAGTTAGTCCCATGTGTATAGTGTTGTCTTTGTGCAGCTATAATAAGATTCATCTGCCCCTTAGGCACCTATTGAGCATATTTTAATCTGTACAAAAGTTCACTCATTATATTATCTAATTTCAGATCCAAGGGTTCACATATAATAATCATTGTATAGGTATATAAAGGTATTTATCTATTGCAGTTTATGCACACATATAGAGTCAGCACTGTGTGTGCGTGTGTGTGCGTGTGTGCGTGCGTGTGTGTGTGTGTGCGCATGTGGGTGTGCGTGTATGTGTGTGTGTGTGTGTGTGTGTTCACACACACAGCAGTCGAGATTTGAGCATTTGAACATCTTAATGTTTTCATGTGAATTCGCTCCAGCATTGCCACTGTGAGCATAATGAAGTCACACTGTGAGAGTGGAAGCCTGTCAGCCCTTCACTTCTGTGGCACTAGAAAGTGCGATGAAACTAATCAGTTCAATGCAACAGGACATATGATTTCATTTTCCTTCATTGCCTTTGTGAAACACTAACACAACACAACTCAACCCCATAATAGGACTTTGTAAGGCTTTTATTTTGTGTCTTTTATTTGTAATATAGCACAGATACACAGACAGGCAGTAGAGCAAACAAACAGACAGATAGACCAGCAGACAGAAAGACATGTATCCCCTAAAGTGGTTTGGCTGCACTTTTGATTGACTGAACACAATTCATATTTTATAATGTAGCCTGTGCATTTTATAACATGATCATACAATTAAATTCATATTATTTATGCAGAGGGAAGCCCTACATGGAAGGGAAAAATATATGAGAGCCAGAGAAAGAGAGAGGAAGCGAAAGAGGGAGACAGAGACAGAAAAAGAGAGAGAGAGAGAGCGAGAGAGAGAGAGAGAGAGAGAGAGAGAGAGAGAGAGAGAGAGAGAGAGAGAGAGACTGGCTCATCCCCTTTTTGTGCTTGTGTTCCTCTCCTTCTCTTCTCGTTATGTCTGAACATGTTTACCTCAGTAACAGCACTGTGCAGAATAACACCCTCACTGGGTGTTATTCTGCCCCGCTGGAGCAATCTAAAGCCTCCCAAAGCCCCCCATTCAACCTGCAGTCTACGTCAGAGATGTTGTGAAACAATTCTTGATGATAATAACTAGTTGAATAAATAATACATTATTTTTTGCAGGGTTCTTTCACCAGTCCGTGCCTTTATACCTGAGTGTCCCTCCTGAGCCAACAAAGCTATACATATAGTTGAAAGACTTGAAAGACGATATTCAGCCTGGAATAAATTCCGCAGGACAAGGCCTTGTTTTTCATATCGTCATATCTTTTGGCATTCTTTTTCAAGTTAATCTTCAAGCCCAGTTGAAGAACACGGGATATGTGTTGTGTTAAAGCAGAGAGGAAGCCCAGCCTCCTGCAGGCTTCTGTCGGCTGTCGGCCCCTAACCGTACTACTGCGTGGCACCAGATGCAAAAAAAAATGGAATAATTTCCACATTAACAATCGCCTCTACCGCCTGTGTAATGAAAGTGTATTTACCCATTTTCGAAAGATTGATAGGATCGATTGTAAGTGGTTAGCATTAGAGAACACATGCTTTGTCAAGCCAACTGTAAGAGAAAGGCTTAGCCGAGGTAAGCTGCGGTAATGATCCCAGATGCTGTGTTCTCCTTGAGATCCACGCCGGCAGCACCGGCCTACCTCTGGATCAGGCAGACAACACGCAGCAGATGTTTTACTCCCAAACATATGCTCAGTTATCCAGCCCTTCTTACTGAAGGAGTCAACAGCTGTAAGGATTGGCGTTTTCTTGGCATGGTAGTGCTTGGGTACATAAAGGGAAATGGCAGTACCCTCCTGTGTGTTCACGATGATGTGTGTGGAAATTAATATTGTTGTATTATGGACTTCAAATGTACTCAATATTGTTTCTCCACTACTCATCTGAACAATTTGTACGAGATGTAAGCCTATATATAACATGTTTTTAAATTATGTAGCTAAATAAGTGAAATGACATAAAACACCCTTATATTTTGATAAATACATGATACATACATATACTTCCAGGCCTTGGAAGAATTGGATAATATAAATTGAATTCAAATATTTTCTAAAATGCCTCTCACACCTCCACCCTTTAGTCTCTGTAGCATGTATAATCCAGCTCTGATGTTACAGCAGAGCTCTGGGTGACGCAGCACAGACCCTTTAGTCTCTGTAGAACTCATGTATAATCCAGCTCTGATGTTACAGCAGAGCTCTGGGTGACGCAGCACAGACCCTTTAGTCTCTGTAGAACTCATGTATAATCCAGCTCTGATGTTACAGCAGAGCTCTGGGTGACGCAGCACAGACCCTTTAGTCTCTGTAGAACTCATGTATAATCCAGCTCTTATGTTACAGCAGAGCTCTGGGTGACGCAGAACAGACCCTGGGCCGGAAACCAGAACTGCAAGCGGCAGAGTTAAGCCTTGTTCCTTGTTTTGTTACCAAGATATTCTACCTAAGAAAGTCATTTGACCGAGGGGACGAAGCTTTCAGATGGGGATTTTAAAAAGTGTATTTCTACACTGGCCCGTCTAAACGGTATTGACACTTTTTTTCTTTTACAGTTTAATTCTGCTGGCTGAGTTTGTGTTTGCCTGTCAGACAAATAGACTACTCAACAACCAACCCAGAGGTCATTCATTTAACTTCAGATTTAGCCAATAGTTGGATCTGCACCAATCCCCTGGGCAGAACAGTCAGCAGAACTTTAAACTAGGTCATTTTAGTTTTGGAGAAGCTGCACGCTTTGGGCCTCTGATAATTATAGAATAACATTTGACGTCTAATAGAACCACCTCAGTATTATGTTACATACTTACTACTTTCTACTTGTATAAGAATATAGAATCTTAATTTTCATGTTTCACTTTGGGTAAACATCAATGTTCCAGTCTGTGTATGGGACAATCATTGATTAAAAATCAATGATTCAAATCAATACATTTCTAAAAGTATAACATACACTGGAGCTACTCTGCTTCATTGAATCTTGTTACGTGTTTATATTTTGCTCAAATGTTTTAGATGATGTTGTTCGTCCCAACTGCAAAACTGAGCGCTTGACCTTTCAGTTCCTGTTTAATATTTAATGCTGTTTTTAATCATGTCTTAAAGATGGCGTTGATTCCAAAGCTGGTCTCCTCTGACTTGCACATGAATCAGATTAATGCAATTATAACATTATGTGCCTATTAATTAATTGACAACTCTTTTATCTATAAATATGCCTTCAGACATATTTTAGAGTATGGCAGTTTGGAGTCCTCATGAAATATCATATAATTTGCTGTACCTCATTATCACAAAGCACAACTATTGTTTTATTTACACTATAATTGCATAATCAAAACTACATGAAAGTGTTACATGTAATCTATAAATACTTAATAACCAGTGCACTTCATCATGAAACCCCATAGTGGACTGAATATGTTAGCAGGTTAATATGACTAAAGAAAAAGAGCCAAATAATAAAGAATTGTCTTCCAGCCAATAACTGACCTTCTAATACACCCACGTGGTGTTGTTCAGGTCATGACTCCTCTGCCTTATCTAATGATGTGCTTCTCTCCCAGTCTCCCATGTGCCTCTCCCGTGATCAATATTGCTAGACGTGTGTGGTCTTACAGCCTTATGTTGATCACATTATCCCCAATGCAGCTCTCTGCGCCGTACATTTCTGAAACCTGTTTATTTATTCATTCACTTATTTATTTATTTAGTTTTCTTTCTAGTTTCTTATTATTTCCTCCTCCAGAGAAACCCCCCATGACAGCAGTGCGTAGCCTGCGTCTCTGCCTGTTATTCTGCGTGGCTGTGGGCTGTTCGTTGGAGTGCGGTGGAGGTGGACGAGGTCTGCCTGCAGCTCACAGAGACAGAGCCACAGACGCGGCTCAATCGCCCAACGCGCCTCTGTTCACCTGTCCCGCAAGCAGCGTAGACATAGAGGTCTGGGTCAAAGCTGGTCAAAGCTCTCGCATAAGCCTGGGATTCAGGAGTTTGTGAGTGACATGTTAACCTAAGCAGAGAATGCATGGTGTGGATTGATCATTAAGTATTGTTATTTATTGATTATTCATCCCTTTAGCTCTACTTAGGAAACATTTGGTGGGTCCCTGCTTTTACAGGTGCCAGTCCAAGATGGAGACCATTCTTGGGCGGCATTAGCTCAGGAGGTAGAGCGGGTTGGCTGGTAATCGCAAGGTTGCTGGTTCGATCCCCGGCTCCTCCTAGCTCCTAGCTGAGTGTCGTGGTGTCTCTGAGTAAGACGCCTCACCCTGACTGCTCCTGACGCGCTGGCTGTCGCTCTGCGTGGTTGACTCCGCCGTCGGTGTGTGAATGTGTGCATGAATGGGTGAATGTCAGTCGACACTGTGCAGCGCTTTGGATAAAAGCACTATATAAATGAGGACCATTTGGAATGGAGCGAATGCTGTTCGGGCCATTCAACTGTATATATGTGTACTTGAGGGCTTTCGTTTAGTTATTTCCATGTATATACAGTCCTAGCCTCAGTCCTTTTTTACTGAACATCTTAACTCCTTTGATTTTTTGGTTTTGGTTTTGTGTGGGTATTCTCAAAGGAAGAATAAAACCAAACGAGGAATGAAACACCCAGTGAATGAACGTAGCAGTTTACCAGACACCCATTTACAGAGAGAGAGACAGAGAGAGAGACAGAGAGACAGAGAGAGAGACAGAGAGAGCGAGACAGAGAGCGAAACAATTCAAGAGTAGAGAGAACAAGTAGGCCTACTTGTTATGAAGTATGGGGAAGAAGAGGAGCGGGGAAAAGATAAAGAATAGGAAACATATATCACAGCAAACCAGGGACCCACCACTGTACACTACACTCTCTCTCGCTCTATGCTCTGCTGTTCCCTCTGATTCTTGGCTCTTGTGTGTTTTCATCAAACCTCTCTGAATCCGGGACCCCCGACAGACCCCTTCCTCTCTCTGTTCATATGCAATCCTTTGACGGGAGGCAGAAGCTCTCCACACTGCCTGTTCGCTTCACAGATGTTATATGAATAAATGATAGGTTTCATTTGAACAACAATAGGGTTTCGTAGCTTTAAATAAGTTATTTTTTAATATATTTTATAACACGTTCTTTCTTATCTTTTTGTTCACATATGTTCCTGTGAACATTTTCCATTATATGAATCTGTTATTAAGTATAATGTTTCCCTAAAGCCATAGCACATTTTTCCAGTGGTTTAACCAAAAATGTACAACTCCATCCCTTCTTACGTCATCATCATCTGCATCATCATCATCATCATCATCATCATCATCCTCATCTTTATCGGAGCTGGGCTGAGCATCAGGAGCAGGTATACCGCCACTTCCACTCACGATGTCGTCATATGACGTTGTTACATGTAGCTCTAGTTCAGCACTTTGTTTTTACATCCTGCTTTTACACGTCCAAGATGGAGACCATTCATTTGGGGTCTTTTTTCTTGCTCGTCAGAATACATGAAAGCAAAGATTAACTGAATTAAATGATGAATGAAATGATGAAAATGACTCATACATTTATATATCGTCATTCATTAATAATTGAATTATTGTGGCGCAGACAACAGCATTGGAAAGGCCAGCTATCATTGGCTGTAGCTGATTACTCCCCTGCTTATCACAGACATAAAATCAGTAGAGCTCCAGACGCTGAATGCCATTTCCATCACTACATAATGAACTATACTCAGCTAAGGGCAGGAAGACAGCAGGCAACTTTTAATTCTGATGTCACAAATCCAATCAAAGTAATCATGGCCAAATGCCAACACCAATTAGTCCACCAACATAACTTAAAAAACCGAAACGACCAAAAGTGATAAACCGTAAACTCATCATCATTTCTGTTACTTCTACCTCTTTTGAAAGGTAAAATGCTGTAGAAATATAATTGAATTAATAATAATAATAATAATAATAATACTCTTTTTATTCTGCATCTGTTCCCTCCATCAGTGAGCTTGTCCCGGGGCTTATCTCTGTCCTGCACGGTTCAGGGGCCTCGCCATGGACTGCAGCCACACTGGCGGGGCCCCAAGAAAGAGATTCTGGCAGGGGGGCCCCAGCACCCATGTAGAGTGGACATGTGTCGGGACAAGTGATGGCACGGAGACATATGCAGGGACGTCTGTCCCTGTTGTGGGTGGGTTAGGATTGAGGGAGTGTGTGCTCCTGTGTGTGTGTGTGTGTGTGTGTGTGTGTGTGTGTGTGTGTGTTTTTGTGTTATATATGTGCATACACGTTGGTCATTTTAATGTTGATTTTAAATGCTCTTACACACTTGATTACATTGCTGCTTTATTCCGGTCACCAATTTATGCATTGCATGCTCTTGCTGTGCGTGCAATACAATGTAAAGTTTTGTTTGTTTTTCGAGCTGGTTTGCTAAAGAGTCTAATGTAGCTAACAATAACGATGACTAGCCAATGACATGACACAATCACAAAGACAAACGGCAACGCTGTAAGTGCCGAGTTCATTCAAGCCAGGAAATTACGTCACAAGGGCTAACCCTGTACGATGCATCTCGAAAACACACCGTAACTACACACCTCGTCCCCGTGTTCCTCGGCTTCCTCACCTCCGCTACACACCGGCCATGACCCCTCTCGGCCCTCGGGTGACCCCAACTGGAGGGTAGAGAACCACAGGTTTGCACCGTCGAACCCCCTGGATAAAACCCTCCTCTGTGGGGGGGATCCAGACACCGGAGATGGGCAGAGTTGGAGCTCAACTGCACCCTGGCTCTATAAGACAGGGTGAGTGTCTGGAGGAGTTACAAAGTCAGTCTCTCCGCGGTGCACTGCCACCTCTGCACTGGGACTCGTTACGACCGAGTTAACCCCAGGAAGAAGTCGCAACCGAGTTCATTTCCTGTTCTTCCAAGACAGTGTTCTGAGAGTACTGAGATGGTTTTATAGGTGTGTTTTATCTCTTGTTCCCCGGCCGCCATCTCTGATTGTCATTCAGAACAAAGCAGTGAAATGATCATCTCTTGGCCTCCTTTAAACCTCTGTACAGGCGTTGCCGTGACTATGTTCTGGACGGGTTCCGGGGCAGAGTCCCTGGTGCCACACTCTAGTCTAATTCAGTGGCTGCTTCAGCAGGCTCCACTTGCCTTAATGGGCCATAAGGAGTCCAAGTCTTGCCTATAGAGCGTTGTAGCCTAATTAAATTGAAATTGAATTTTGTTCTTTTGTCACGGTTTAATGTAATATTTAGCTGTTTCTATTAATAATTTATTATACTTTATGTTGTAACCATAAAAATCGACAGACAGTGCATTTATCTGTACAGGAGCATCCTAGAGGGAGTGATTCTGAGTTAGGACAGAGTAAGGTTCAGCTGCTGCCCTTAAATACTTTAACAGCTGGGGTTCCCATTTGATCTCAAAGGCACTTTGTTTGACGGAGGAGAGAACTCCCAGTCACTGCAAATACTCACCGCCCCTCTCTCTCTCACTGCAAAACCGTAGCATTTATGAAATGTGTGTATGCTTTTTCTGCTGGAATAATCTTTGCAATGACCACAAAAGGTCATAAACACATCTTTCTTTGTGGCTCCATTTCTTTCCCCTGCAGGTGCAGAAGTAATCTCTGGTCAACCCTTCAACATGAGCTGCAGCCTCAGCCACACCTTGACCTCTGACCTGGAAGTAAAATGGGTGGCATCACCCCAATCATCTCTTTCCAATCCACTACCCTCCAAGCACCCTGCCCATCTCACTGTCCTTGGAGCCGTCGAAGGAGACGGAGGAGGGAGGTGGAGGGAGGAGGAGGGAGGTGGAGGGAGGTGGAGGTGTGAGTTATGGCCATACAAATCAGAGCTGACATAGGCTGAAACCGCCCTGAAGACAGGTGACAACAGGAAATGAGCAGGACAACAGGGAACAGAGTGCCTGTGTGACCCAGTAGAGAGAGCCTGACCCTTCAGAGAAAGAGTTTCTCCAGTTAAACTAGGGTTGGCAATTTATTTTAAGAGCATTTTTGTTGCATTTGTTCAAATTCCCTTTACATCCCGACAGCAATCAAGGACTATATCAAATGCTCTGACAATAAAAGAAGAAAAGATCTGGTATCTGTGACTGTTGCCGGCTTTAGATAAGCTGTCCAATTGGACGGGCTCACCTGTCGCACTCTACATCACAGAGCCAGCCTGCAGCAGTAGCTCCACTACGTTTGGACCAGCATGATGTCAAATAAATGTTTGATTTTGTCTCGACTGGCTTTCACACACACACTTTGCTCCAACGATGTCTACACAATGTCTATCACATTGCTATGCACATACTTGGGAATAATTGAGGTCATTAAAAACTAACAATCAGTTACATTATGCCTAATACTCACCTAATACACAGCAAAGACATTTATATAGACAATTATTTTAAAAAATCTTGAAAGGTAAGGTGTGCTGTATATTCTTTTGACGTGCTTCCAATGATTTCATTGAACATAGGACTGCAACCATGTTCTCAGTCTTCAGCAAGTCTACGCAGACCTATTTTTAAAACTAACAAGTGTGGCTGTGGAAGGGAGGCCTGAAGGAAGGGGATAGACATTTTTCGTTGGATACTTTCAAAATTGAGCTTACTATGGCTGGTTTCTCCGAATTGCCTTACCCAGCTTTAAAAACTACAGTCTTCTTGAAATGTTTCATATGAGACCTTCTATAACCACTCACCTATCATGCTTCTCAAAATGACTTTTTATCTCTCTCTTTTAATTCCTCATCTCCTCACTTTCTCTCACTCTGTCTGTCTTTGTCTCTGACTCTTTATCTCTCTCTCTCTCTCTCCCCTTTGTTTCCTGGTGGCTATGTGTTAATCCACAGCCACTTTGATCTCCTTCTCCTCATAACAGCCTCAACCGACAGAAAAGACTGTTATTAAACCCTCCCCTGTCCCTTCCCTATTTCCATACTGTGTTTTATCTGAACACGTTTGTGCCCAGTACTATCTCGGCTCCCTCCTTGGCTTTTCTGTCTCTGTCTCTGTCCCTGTCTCTGTCTGGTGGATGAGGAGGAGGACACTATCTAAGCTTAGAATGTGCGCCACTGTGGAAAGTGAGTTAATTTCCTGGACCCCGATGAATTAAGTCATAGAGGCATAGATCGCTCAGACCTCCCTCGGGAGCCACTCCCCAGAACACATGACTGGCCTGCTAGGTTTAGCAATAGTGCTGCCAAGTCTTGTGAAAGGCTCCGATGAGTGCACAGGATGAGGGCGTGCAGGTAGCCAAGTAGGTAGGTAGACAGACAGGTAGGGCAACCAATCAATACATCCTGGCCAACTTCATGATTTGAGAGGCTTACTGCAGGCCTGCTACAGCCACAGACACCTGTTTTGTGGCAGAGCATTTATTCCTTGCTGAGGGGTTGTGAGGACAGTTTCAACAAATATGACCAAAAATGCTTCTAAGATAAAAAATAAAAAAAACACAAATAAACTTTGGACATTTATGATTACAAACTCACGTGAGGCAGATTCAATGTGGATTTTCCTTCCTTTTGCTTTCTGTTATTAAATTCTCAAACCACTTTTTCTTTTATGCCTCTCTGTCTGATGTTCCCCTTATGTCTGTGATTTTATTTTTCATCCCCAAACCAAAGGGATCCTCCAAAACCTCATCTGGTGGGGGAGACTGGCTCAAGAGGATATCTCAGAATGTCTGCCAGACGAAGCACTTCAAATACTGTGTTCCTCTGCCAGCTTTTTAGATGACTGTTTCATACAGAAAATGACATGTATCATATTGTAGCTTTGCTATTTTATTGTGTGTTCCTCATATTTCATGACAATATTTCTTCACAGTAGTACTTTAAATCATACAGGGGATTTACCTGGGAAGATATATTGGTCAAAGTACTATTCATCATAATTCATCTGGCATTTGAACTCTGAAGAAAATCTGTTCCCAGGAAAAGAGAAGTGGTTCCCTGAATAGGCCCGTCGGAACCAAGGGGCCCGGGGCCCGAAGTGGCCGCACATATTTATGTGAAGAAGACAGTGTCTAATAAAGTACAGATTGCACAGACATACAGAAGTGGAACCACAGAGAGAGAGAGAGAGAGAGAGAGTGAGAGTGGAGAGAGAGAATCCCATGAAACACTCATTACGTTATCACTCCAAGAACCATCTCTGAGTCATTGCTTCTGTTTTTACACTGCAGGCCTTTTTATGAAGTTATTTTCTCTATGCAATTATTTTAATATGATGAGGCTTTTATTTCATGGCGCTTTACAGCCCTCTCTTTTTTGTCCCTCTTCTTCATAATTTCTTTATTATATTTATTTTGACGTGGTCACTCTTTCCCCCTCACTGTCTCTGCCCTTTCCTATTCACTGTCTTCCTCCGAAATGCCCAATGCACACTCTTTCCTATCACTCTGCACCCCTGCATCTATCTATCTATCTATCTATCTATCTATCTATCTATCTGTCTGTCTGTCTGTCTGTCTGTCTGTCTGTCTGTCTGTCCATCTGTCTGTCTCTCTATCTAGTTATATGTCTCATTTGTTCTCTCCCTATCCCCCCCTCTATTTCCAAATTTCCTCTTTCTCGTTCTTTCCTCTCTGTCTCTGTCTCCTCTTTGTCTCTATATCTCTCTGTCACTCTCGTCCATTCACCTCCCTGTCGGTCTCCGCCCACGCAGCACCAAGCTTATAGATTCAGAAAGCCGTGCAAAGACTGTTTGTGCAATAATACTCTGAGAGTTGGCAGCGATTCTGATCCAGACAGACACGTGACACAGGGAAGCAACAAATCTTAGTGGGGCTCAACAAGTTGGGATTCACAGAACCACTACAGAAAACAGCCTTTTTAAGAATTTGTAAATAGAACTGGTGGAAGCTAAAAGTATCGGTGACGGCCTGTGACCTCCTTCAGCACAGCTGTGGTCCTTTTGAAAGTGATGAATGAGTATCGTCCTGTAGACAGGGCTGGATGGTTTCTTAACAGGCTCTCTGGGACTCAGACCAGACGTGTGTTTTGGAGGAGTCCAGCGGTGTTGCCTTTGCTCAATGTTCTGCCTCCCTCCGTCGGGGCTGACGTAGCCCTGACTGGTCTCTGCAGCAGGTGAACCCTCTGTTACAGTCTGCTGTGTAACTGCTGTCCATCCGTCTGCCTGCTGGTCCCTGTGTTTGTCTGTCTTTGGCCTGCCCAGCAGGTTGTCTGTACAAACTTGAACTCCATTTCCCAAGTCCATCTGAGCTGTCTTTAAAGTGGCTTGCGGACATCTAAGTGGCAATAAGGGAACACTTTCACCTGTCCAGAAAAGGCTCAAAAGCCCCTGATTGTGAATTATTGCTCTTGCAGGACCCAGTGTCTGCAGCTGCCAAGTCCAACAACATGCTTTGGCACTACACTTCCCAATTGCTCAAACAGCATCACACACACACATACACACACACACACACACACACACACACACACACACACACACACTCACAAATACAAACAAACACAAACAAACATGCATATGTACATACACACTCCCAAACACAAACACTCACAGACTCATCCACAGAAATAGATGTGGACATGATGTTTCACAAGACGTGACCCAGAAATGAGGCATTCCAAAATTTCACTGGTACGTTCTCCATGAAAGACACACATGCAGAGGAAACACATGAAGGTGATGAGACTGTACATATTGAAATACATTGCCATTTGAAAGAAAGTAATTCTCTAACATCCATATTTTAAACCAAAGGCAGATTTGTTATAAGCTGAGGATGATTAAGATCTGTTGGCGGTGTTCCAACAGTGATTACATCATGCCGGGAGGCTGGGATCTGAAGAGCTGCGCACAGCGAGAGGAAGAGGGACCGCAACACAATGTTTTTCACACAAAGGCCTGTACTATCTCTATTACCCCATACACACTCTGTCCTCTGCACTCCCCCCCCCTCTCTCTCTCTCTCTCTCTCTCTCTCTCTCTCTCTCTCTCGTTATCTCTCTCTGTCCATCTCTGACTCAGATTTAGATTCAACAGGCCTTGCTGGCATGGAAAACCTACATTTACATTGCCAAAGTAATAAAATATAAAAATAATGAAAATGTTCTCTCTCTCTCTCTCTCTCTCTCTCTCTCTCTCTCTCTCTCTCTCTCTCTCTCTCTCTCCCCCTTCATCTCTTTATCTGTGTTCAGCCGTTCCACACATGACTCTGCTGCTCAGTTGGCCATGAAGCTTGGTTCAGTGCAGGGATGCTGTGCCAAGCTGTGTGAGGAAAAACAACAGAATGGGGCTGAGCTCTCCTTAGCAACAGGTACCCAGGGAACCCCACACCGAGATAAGGAACATGTGTGTTCTTACTACGTATTCTGGTTATTTTATACAAGACTAGTGGAGGTGGTTTGAATCTATGTTCATTTGTACGACACCATCAACGTAATAAAGATCAACAAAATGAGTGGTGGCATAAGTCTTACTTGGCCATTACTTGTGGATTCTTCTCTCTTCTCTCTCTGGGTAGCATGGTCTCATTATTGTGTGCAGTTGTGTGAGCCGTGTCCTGAGGCAGTTCTGTACAGGAGACAGCAGCCACCACTTCAGCCAGGATAAGCTGGGATGAGCAGAGACAACTCAACAGTGATGGGCGGTCATCTTACCATCCTACACCAAGGAACAGCATGTAGGCTTGTAGTCTATTTGTGTGTGTGTGTGTGTGTGTGTGTGTGTGTGTGTGTGTGTGTGTGTGTGTGTGTGTGTGTGTGTGTGTGTGAGTGTTTGTGTGTGTGTGTGTGTGTGTGTGTGTGTGTGTGTGTGTGTGTGTGTGTGTGTGTGTGTGTGTGTGTGTGTGTGTAACATGTGTGTGTGTGTGTGTGTGTGTGTGTGTGTGTGTGTGTGTGCATGTGTGTTTTCATTAAAGTAACACATAACAGGAAATCATAGCATAGCCCTTAAAACTGAACTATTTGCTGTCCGTCAGCCAACTGAAGAAAACAAGAGAAGCGAATAGTTTTCCCAGATGAATTTCAGAGAAAACTCTAATATTGCCAACTGTTTATTTAATCAGAAGCAAAAGTTACAGTTGCGTCTACTAATGCATGTCCACTTTTGGTTTCTAGCCATGAAGCCTGTATAAACATTGATGAATGAATGTGCATTTTGTATACAAGGCCATGAATTAATTAGCAGGTTACTCTGGAAAAATCCAAAAGAATTGGAGGATTTAATGACCATTTCTAGGTTAGCTTGGTTGACATAGATACAAAGCTGCCAAAAAAGTATTATTCATGAAATACAGAATGCAAGAATATCTATTACGTAATTCAAATTCTAAAAGCTAATGACGCTAGTGTATAACCGTTTCATTTAGAATACAATGTCTCTTCAAAGATATCTTATACATTCCTTATATAAGTATAGCTTCAAGCAGGCAATTTATATTGTCTTATACTATAAAAATAAAGCATAAATGTTCTGCTTCTAATCTAATCATGACACAGTTATTCAGAGTGATTCTCTATTTAAATATAACCAATGCACATAACAAGTAATAAATAAAAATAAAGGACAGTGTTAATCTCATTTTGCTGTAATGCAGCAGATACTCAGAGCCCAATAGCCACCAGTCTGGGAATCTGAAGATCAGTCTGGAGAAACGCCTCCCGTTGTAGATACACAGCAGTTCAGGTCAATCACCTTATGAATGTGATATCACCGCGAGATGGCCCTATTCGCTCGGCGCAAGGCTCAAGGGCTTTAGCGTTCACTGACTGACAGCACGCAGTGCCCCTCCCACATTTCCTTATCGTCCAATGGGAGAGCACGTTATTTTGTTGTCAAACGTGCGCTGACAACTGAACGGAACTATCTACAGAGGCTATCCACTAGACAGCCACATAACGAGGTAATCTTTATACAAGGGGCTCGTTTTTACTTTACTATTTTGGAGGAATTTGATTGCTAAGACTATTTCAATGTTTCGTTTGCGATATCCCGCTGTGATGTAAAGCGTGGGGGAGGTTAATCGTCTTGAGGCCTTGTGCTAACGCTTAGCATGAAGCCTTTCGGCGTTTTTAGATCATTGGATGGCCACCAGCTTGTTAGCATGACACATTGTTTTAAAACTGAAGATCCGGGATGCTGAAACACCGACCAGAAATGTGTTAGCGTTACATTCCGACGTCCTAGTGCTTCTACTGCTGTGTTGTCTGAGTGAGTCTGTAGAAGTGTTATAACTTACTAGGTCACTATGGTGGCTAACTTATTAAACATGGTGGGCTGGTTAACAAGCGGCTAATGACTCTACTTAATATTGTGTGTGTGTGTGTGTGTGTGTGTGTGTGTGTGTGTGTGTGTGTGTGTGTGTGTGTGTGTGTGTGTGTGTGTGTGTGTGTATGTATGTATATGTGTGTGTGTGTGTGTGTGTGTGTGTGTATATATATATATATTTATATATATATATATTTATATATATTTATATATATAAACGTATTGACCCATTGACTAAGTGCTACAGGCATATTTAAAAGGATAAGCTGACGTCCTGATATTAAAGCATTTCACGTATTCTCCAAATCAGGTGGACCTCCCAATTATTTAGGACGATTACTTGGTTCATGATTTGCATATAAATTGAATAACTCGTGATAAGGCATTCACTTTGATGTGCAAACATCATGAGGGTTGATTTTCTAAATGTATTCTGCTTTGAATTGTGGACCTCGTTGAAGTGACAGAAGCGGTCTTATTTGCTTGTACTCTTTATTTAGTCAACCTCGACATTATTTTGTAAGGATGTTCAAAGAAATCACTGTCAGTGTGTCACTGAGTGTTATTTTCTTTCTTAGGTAGTTGTCACCATTGCACACATTTATTCTTGGCAATGTGTGTGCGCGAATTATAGAAAGTTAACTTACTTATAAAGACTCTCATTCCAACAGTGATTCTAGATGCAGTTGACAGAGTCAGTATTGTCCCACTAGAACTAAAATGACAAATGACAATCTGAGTTTTTCTATCATATCAAATATATATTTTAAGAGCCTATAAAATATATATTTTATAGGATCTTAAATTATCATCTTGGGCAGGCATCCTCATTTTTTCAATACAGGTGTAGCTCTTCGCCTTAATTACTATTTTTTTACTTTAATTCTTCCAGAAATTGAATCTGATAGGATATATGAAAGGGTAACACCTTTGGTCTAAGAGCCGGACAGGCCTGTATATAATATATTTAGGGTCACAAACTGTTAAGGACACTGTGTGTGTCTGCATAGAAATACTAAGCCTATTAAAAGCTCACCTTCAAAGCCAGTTGCCATTTTCCGTTGATGTAGGCATGGGTTATCATACTTGTGATGATTCCATTAGCTAATTCATATCTATAATAGGATTTCAGAGGTCCAGCAGTGAGTCCCATCTGGACTTATCTGCTTTCTCCATTTTATTCTCAGCATTTTTTCGATTTTCGGTTAACTGGAACAGCACTCAGTTCAGATGCATGTTTTTGTCACGAATGATGGAATCTGAAATTGAAAATGTACACGAATAATTTAAAGCCTAAAGTTATATATTTGTATATGTCAATGTGTTCCCTGGAGCCATCATTCTAGTTCAACTTGATAATCCTGCCTTCTTCGCTGCAGATCGAATTAGAGACTCATAATCATTTTAACCCAATCAATGGCTGCGGGGAAAGGGTTCCATAGTGCAGGGTCACCAGCCTATGTTTAATACAATCAGACATTCTAATTCTTGAAGGCTAAAAGCAACTCCAAATGTTGTCATTTGCAAAAATAAATAATAGCAGAGTGAACAAAACAAACCAAAAGTTTTCTCACATGCAAAGGGATTCTCAACTGGAAATTTTACACTTGATGAAATCTCTCTGTCTCACTCCACTTTGGGTTCCTATAAAGCCTGCTGTATGCATGCAGTTATGTTAATTTATACGAAGTAAAATCCATTATTTTCTGTGTCCCCGTTTCCCCCTCTGGTCCCAGATGGAGGAGGTCTGTTTAGTCAGTGTGTAACCTGTTGGCCGTGTCTCTGACCACTGTTTCCCCCTCTGGTCCCAGATGGAGGTGGTCTGTTTAGCCAGTGTGTAACCTGTTGGGCGTGTCTCTGACCACTGTTTCCCCCTCTGGTCCCAGATGGAGGTGGAGCAGCTCCTGTCTCTGTCGGGCCCTGCACTGGCCCAGGCTGTCAGCTCTCTGCTGGAGACCCCAGGCCTCTACGTCTTCTCTGACATCCTCGAGCTGCCTAACGTCAAGGAGGTGCACACCAACTCTCATGTCTCTCACACTCGTGCTCTCTCTCACTCCCACCTCTTGCACCCGCTCTCACCTCGTTCTCTCACTCACACATGCTATCTCTCTCTCTCTTTAGTGTGCGTCATAGCCAGAGCTGTCTATAGAGTTTTGGAGCTCACAGTGCATATATTGGCCACCATCATTTTGAGTTTGTTTTTTGGTTTCATTGCTTTCTCCCCCCCCCCCCCCCCCACAGCTGGAGAACGGCCCTCATGCTCCAGTCTACCAGCTTCTCAACCTCTTCGCCTATGGGACCTACTGCGACTACAAAGGTATAGCGGAGGCGCCAGTGTTTGTAAATTAATAATACGGTACTAGTCATTGTGCTGTTTGTTTTATTGGCTGCATTGCACCGTCTACCTGCAAGGCAGGGCTGCAACTAGCTTCATAATTGATTAATCAAACGATTATTTTGGTGATTAATCAATTAATGGGGCAAAATATCCTCAAACGAGTTAGACATTCTGTCACATTTCCAAAGTGATCTTTCATTGACTTGCTTCATCTGACAAGCAGGCAAGAAAACTAAAAGATTAATTTCATAAGGATCCATGATCTGAATATTTAGACGAATCGTTGCAGCCCTACTGCGCAGAAGAACCACGTTCACAGAAGGCTAAAGTGGCAGCCCGTTGACGTATGGCACAGATCCAATCACAGCAGGCCGCCGTACTGCCTTGTGTTCAGCCTTCTGATTGGTTGAGTGCCAGTGAGAATTCCACCATGGTTGCATTAGCAAGTTGTCACGAAATGCATTTAATATAATTTAATATGAAATCCGGCGCAGTATACTGTGCCAGTATACTAATAGGAAGGAATAAAAATGACTTGGACTTATTTATTCTGTATTATTCATTTCACCTATTCTATCCTGGGAAAAGCACTTAGGAAGAAAGGGAGGTAAGATAGAGGTGTAATGGAGTTAGCTCTGGGTGTGAGGCCTGTCTCCATGGCAGCACTGGAGAACCTGCATGCTCTCGACACACACACACACACACACACACACACACACACACACACACACACACACACACACACACACACACACACACACACACACACACACACACACACACACACACACACACACACACACACACACACACGACGACGACAACGTGTAACCTGCATGACTGCCTGTCACATTCCTTTCTAAATGATACTAGCACCTCCACGCTGATGGCTGTGATTTCTCCCCCCCCCAGGGTTTGACACAATGTTTTCCTCTCTCCCCATCCCTCCACCTACCATCTCTCCCTCGCTGTTCTTTGTACGCTTCTAGAACGGGCCGCGTCTCTTCCGGAGCTGACACCAGCGCAGAAGAACAAACTCCGCCACCTGTCCATTATGAGCCTGGCGTCCAACCTCAAGGTAGTCGTCAGAACCCGTGCTTCTCACCTCTTTCACTTTGTAGATAATGCCTCAATGGTTTCATTTGAAATGGGTGATTTTAAAGCGAGACACCTATCAAATTGCCATCAAAACGAACATTGTTATTTAGGAGGTATGATCAAGATCCCTTCAGAGAGTGGCACCCCTTTGTCATTCTGGTACATTATCCAAATTACAGAGGAGGAAGTTCTTCTTTTGAGTTAGTGTGTGATCTGAGCTGGTGGCTATATTTATATCGTCTCAATTAACACTATGGCAACAGACTAACCTATCTCTCGTCGCACAGAATCTATTTCTTTACTTGAAATTCATCCGCAGTCCTTGAGTTGAGCTTATCTTCATACATTCTGTCTTTGAGACAGATCATCGTTAGTTTATTATATATTTTTTCTGAAAACAGAGAACATTTTGTACATTTTTTATGTGACATCTGACTTCTTCATCTGACTTACAGAATACAAATAATCATATGGTCTCCTGTGATTCCTCCTAATTTATCTGTTGTTTTGTCCCTCTGGTTGTCTTGCTGATTTATACCATTTCATCTCTACAGGCATGTGGGACTCCACTCCTCAAACGCCAGATAAAAGCGTGTTTAACTGCAAAATATGTTCCCCCACCCCCCTTACTCCTAAAGTCATTTAGGCAAATGAGCAATTTCATCATAACTGCCTTTGTCATTTGCTCTTGATGTTGCATTGAAGTGTGTGTGTGTGTGTGTGTGTGTGTGTGTGTGTGTGTGTGTGTGTGTGTGTGTGTGTGCGTGTGCGTGCGTGTGTGTGTGTGTGCGCGTGTGCAGTGCCTGCCCTACTCGTTGCTCCTGCAGCAGCTGGAGCTGAAGAACGTGCGCGAGCTGGAGGACCTGCTGATCGACGCGGTGTACTGTGACATCATCCAGGGCAAGCTGGACCAGAGGAACCAGCAGGTGGAGGTGGACTGCAGCGTGGGCCGTGACCTAGGCCCCAACGAGCTCCCCAACATCGTTAACACGCTGCAGGAGTGGTCAGTACCGAGGCGTCACGCCCATGCTGGTCGCGTATGTGTGTAATAATTCATGTTTTGTTCTACACATGAATATTTCCATCCACCCCCCTCCCAAAGGTGTACAGGCTGTGAAGCCGTGCTGTGTGGAATAGAGGAGCAGGTGACCAGAGCCAATCAGTACAGAGAGAGCCAGCTCAAGGTCAAAGTTCAGGTGGAGACCGAGGTCAGTCTTGGTGGCTTCATGCTTAAAAGTGTGTGTGTGTGTGTGTGTGTGTGTGTGTGTGTGTGTGTGTGTGTGTGTGTGTGTGTGTGTGTGTGTGTGTGTGTGTGTGTGTGTGTGTGTGTGTGTGTGTGTGTGTGAGACGTTCAATGAAATTCAATGACATCTCCCCTGTGGATATTCAATCAAACTTTTTTTGGTGGGGGGGGGGGGTGTGTCACTACAATGTGATTGATTATAATGGTAATCTGATGGATCAAACGCGTCCCATTCTAAATTATTTGAGCAATTATTAATAAAGCCCTGGAGGACATCGGTCCATCAGAGCACCGGCAAAAGAAAATGTTGGACCATGTCACGCAGGTTTTAGTTAGTTTAACTTGAATTAACACTGCAGTGAAATGGCTTTCCATCTTCTGTCATGGTTTCTGTCAAGCTGCAGGTAGATTTATGTGAAGAGAGAGTCATCTGGTTCACATTGTTTCCTTCCCCTCAGGTTTCCAATTTACAGAAAACGTTAAAGGCTAGCTCAGCCTCACCATCCTCTGGCCCCGCCCCTGCTGGCGCTGCGTCCAATCAAGACGCAGACCAGCCAGCAGAGCCACGAGACCCCGCCTCCTCTCAGGAACCACGACAGCCGGGCAAAAAAAGTTCAAAGGTTAAAGGGTAAGTTAAAGTAAGGCTACCCTTTCTTTAATCTATGTTTGAGGGGTGGTCAATGGCTTCAGGACAGAGAGGTGCTTTATAAAATGACATTTCAGCAAAGAAAAAAAAAAAAAAAACTGGGCCTGGAAGGTGATTTATATATATATATCATTACTTCAGTGGTGTATTTTTCATCACCCAGAAATTACCTTTTTCAGACCAATTTGATGGGTTGGCTGACATTTGACATTAATACTAAATAATTGTTTGTTTTCATCAGTTCTCATTAACCGTGGCATGACTGTTTACAACCAAGACGAGTCGAGCTGCCACAAAACTGCATCTCCATAATAGTAGATAATAGAGTTTGAAACACGGTGAATTAGGGCTTTTAGTGGAATATTCTTTCTGAGAGCACTGTCAATTCAACTGGGAGTCGGTTTGTTTCCATATTTTCAATAAACATTAAAAAGCCAGCTGCCAGTGTGTGTGTGTGTGTGTGTGTGTGTGTGTGTGTGTGTGTGTGTGTGTGTGTGTGTGTGTGTGTGTGTGTGTGTGTGTGTGTGTGTGTGTGTGTGTGTGTGTGTGTGTGTGTGTGTGTGTGTGTGTGTGTGTGCGTGCGCGTGTGTGTGCCTCTGCATAGAGCAGCTTCATTATCAGATACGCTGTGTTTTCAAACAGTATTATAACCCCACTATCACAGACCCTCCTCTTCTGTTTTGTCTCCATCCGGCCCAATTACCATGCACTAACGTTGCATGGGTCCGGAGTTTGGAAATGTCACTGGATATACAGGACACCCCTGGCTGGCTCCGCACCCCCCAGTGTTGACACAGAGATGTTTTTGTTTTTTATCGACTCTAAACTAAAGGGATTATTCTATGATGCATCATTTAGATGCATCTTTTCTACATTAAAAGGCGCCTGGTGACGTTCAACAAGCATGCTTATTTCTTAAAAGAAATTCCCCAAACACTTGAAATAACCCTTTGCAACGTGACGCAGTGGTTTATATAATTGATACGATTAAGATGATAATACCTCCTAAAATGCATTATTAATGCCGGTAGACCCTAATTAAGCCACATTAGCGGTTCTTCCTCATGATCGGAAGTGCTGTGGCAGCGACACCCAGCCAATCACCTATCTATAACTCAATCATCCTGGCCCCCCGCAGCCCTGCCCTTCTACGCAGGACTATTTTAGGAGGAACTGTGAGCCCATGGGGGGCGACGTTTAATGAACCAGATATTTGTGGCATGTTGGTGTTTTAAAAAAACATAATAGACTTGCACAGGGTAGTCTTCTGGTGAGGGTGTTTGACGCCCGGCTGAAAGGTTGTGGGTTCGAACCCCAATGTCTGGGTTAGGGGGTTTGACTCCCAGTTGAAAAGGTTGTGGGTTCGAACCCCAATCCCTGGGTTAGGGAGTTTGACTCCCAGTTGAAAAGGTTGTGAGTTCACACCCCAATGTCTGGGTTAGGGGGTTTGACTCCCAGCTGAAAAGGTTGTGGGTTCGAACCCCAATCTCTGGGTTAGGGGGTTTGACGCCCAGCTGAAAAGGTTGTGCGTTCGATCCCTTCAGCTTAACCCTTAAGGCATCCCTGAGCAAGATCCCCTTACACGCTACCTGCTCCTTTAATGCCCTGCGTAAGAACAAGAGTCAGTCAGCATAGAGCCGCTGCTTGATGCCTAACCAGCAAGTAGTACACAGGTGTGTTAAACACTGTATACTAACAAAGGCTTGTGTGTGGGTCCTCTCTTCCCCCCCGCAGGCTGCGCGGCAGTGGGAAGATCTGGTCTAAGTCTAATTGAAGGTGGAGGTGCCCCCCCCACCCCACCCCCCGAGACACCGGCACTGATGCTTCTTTTCACTGGTTTACAGACACGGGGACATGACACACTGACAGAGACGGACGGATGAGAAACAAAACAAAAAAAAAAAAACACAAAAAAAAAAATCATACGGACGATGTGATCATTCCTGATCGAAGGCCCCTCCCCCTTATCTACCCGATATTCACCACCACGAAGACCGGAGAGAAATCGAAAGCCCAAAAATAAGCAAGGATCGCTCAAAGAATGTGTATTTTCTTTTTGTTGTTTTTTTAACTTTCTGTCAACCTCCTTCCCCCTTTTCCCCCCTCCTCCAGAGTCTCCCAATGATAAGTAAACAAAATGAGTGACAGGTGTGACAGCGGTGTTGTGCAGTTGACAGTGGTGTTGGCAGGCAGTGTGCCTGCGACGCACAACTGGGTAAATTGTACACCGCGTGTGTCGCTGGCGGGCAGCGCGCGTCTGGCCCGTGGAACCGCAGAGGCTTGGATTTGGATGATGACTGGTTTAAGCCACAGACCACCACTAACAACCACCACCACCACCACCAACCGGATCAGTGCGTGTGTTGTGATGCATATGTTTTATCTGTGTGATGGAAACGGACTGGGTGCAGATTTAACGATATGCGATTTATTGTTTGTATATTTTCATTGTCTTTCTTTCTGCTAAGTTGGGACATGTGTAAAATAAAAGTGGGGAAATAAACGAAGGACCCTGTACTTATGGTTGACGTGCTCATTACTGCTGCTGCTGTCGCTCGCGTGGCATTAAGCGCGCCGGAGAAGTGCGTCTCTGGAGGGCGCACAGCTAAATGTTACCTCGCAGGAGGGGGGGCGCCCATTAAGAGGTCAAGCGATTAATTAGGGCGTCTCCCCAAAGAGTCTAATGTATTATAGAGCCAAGGCTCCCCCTGTGTGCGCGCAGTGCGAAGCACGCACGCCCGCGGATCCCATTCATATTTCACCGTGTTTGGCCGACAGCTTCTGTTATGTCAAAACCGTCTGATGAAATGGCTCGGGTGGTTCACTTTTCTCTCCGTCAGACAGTCCAAATTGCCCGTATCATGCCCGCCTGCCATGTCCATCTCTCCCCTCGCTCTACACCCTGTCTGTGTATCTGTTCGCTGCTCCATAGTCGTCCTTCTGACAAGACCCCAGCCGCAATTAATTCACCCAGCGAGGCGATGGAGGAATCCAGGCTTTAAAAAGCAGAAAAGGATGAGCCTGTTTAATTTACCCCTCCCCATATACCCTTTCTCCCTCGCCTCCCCATATCTATAAATAGGGGTGTTAATTTCAGTCTGGGATTGAGCTTTAGTGGTATACTGTTTTCTCCATCCTGAACAGTTTGAAGCTGTGAATTCTAACAGCTGTACACCTAAATGTGTTTGAGTGTTTAAAGGGACACTTTATGGACTTTTGTGTGTGCGCGCGCACACATTTGGAAGCGCGATGTGTGTTATACATGCATTGGAGTGACTGCAGGCTCCTCCAGTATTTATATGCTGGCGTCTGCTCTCGGAGTTTGTTTTTATGCCCACCTGGCTGGCTTATAGATCGTTGCAGTGTCTTCTGGCTTGTACCTCGTACGGGGGTGGGGAGAAGGCGAGTGTTTGCTGCTAAAACCTTCCAGTGGATTCGCGCCAATCAATTACAGTGATTGATCAGTAAAATACCCCGAGAAGATGAAAACGACTAGCGGAACACACACACACACACACACACACACCCCTGATGTTATTGACATTTATATGAGAAAGTACTCTGAACTTCTTGGAGAGCACGCCGTTTATCTCCTGGAGATGCCAACGCGCCCCGTCGGGTGGCGGCGGGGAGGGGAGAAAATAGCCCTGGGAGGCCTAGTCATCAGGTCGGGGACCCAGAAGCCTCCGTCACGTCGGCCTGGAACGTCTCGTCACTGAGTACCTATGCCTGGCATACGCAATGACGCTCCAATCCCACTGATAAAATGAGTGCAAGGTCGGTGGACTAATATGCACGTGATTCGGGGATGAACATTAGGATGCAGGGAGGTGACTGTTAAAATGTGCGGAGTGTACTTCCTCGTTACCCATTAAGCACCATAGGTCTAGTCATCCCCCTTCCCAAGCCCCTAGGATATCCCAGTCAACACGGCACATAAGTAGACACATGGGACACGGGTCTTGAGTTATGCCTTTTTATTTTGGACATTTTACAGTACAGAAAGGCTGGATGCCTACAGGAATGCTACTAAAAACCACAAGACACTGGTTTACTGCAAGACTCGCACGTGATCACCAGCACTATGTGTTTGTGTTTGAGGTTTTGTTAAAAAAATTGTCGAGAGGGGGGTATTTCCTCAGAGCTGCTTCGAAAAAACAAAGTAGGAACGAAACTAATTTGGTTGTTGTATTCCGGAAGATAGTACTCACTGATATATAAAAACATACATGTATTAATAATAGTTTACTCTATGCAAATGCAATGTTGATATATACTTGTTGTTTTACCGTACACATGCAAAACCCTTGTACAGGGCTGGTAGTGGCATTCCTTCATGTGCACTGCAAATCTCATCGATCATCTCTCACCCAGATCGGCTGCCATTGGATGATTGGTAATGATGATGATGATGATGGCAATCACCATATCATTATTTGAACAGTGCAGTGAACTGAGATAGCTAGAATGTTTAACATCAGTTCGCAATACTTGGCGACATGTTTGACTTGTCTTTATTTATAGTTCGATTCTCTACGTAATGACATTTATATACTTTTCACGGCAACACCATACAAACCAGACTTGAACCAGCTTTAAAATATTGATTGTAACAGCAATGCCCTTTCTGTGTGTGCGTGTGTCTGTGTGTGTCGTCTGATAACCCCACCACCTCAGGAAGAAATAACGTGTTGAAGAACCCGTCCCCGTGGGTCCAGCAGGGACCAGGATGCCCACGAAGGCACGACAAAGACATGACACCACATTATCCAGATAATTAAGAGAAATCATGAAGGGGAAAACATAACCTGCGAGACAAAACGGCCTCCTCTTTGCCAACGTGGTTGTGGTTGGGGAGGGGGGGAATCTGTGGTATTTGCATTTTTTTCCTAGCGCCCAAAGCAGGAATGAACAGCGGTTTCTGGAGCGTGACATGGTAAACACGTTGCCTGCCGGCTACAGCTTTGTGATAAACCATCCCCCCCCTCCCTCTTCAGTCTTAGGAGAATGCCAGAGAATGGCTTTCATTAACCGTTTACCAACCGACAATATCCATCACTACAGCGTGTTTGTACTGTGTGGTTTCATCCCAAAGGAGAGCTGGGATTTGCAGGATTCAACGACTCTAGCTTAGTTTTTTATTTTTGTTTTTCGGGGCACAGAGACGACAGATGTGCAAATCGTATCCCCCGCAAACGTGGAAGCTGGGGCAAGGTGTCGCCCTGGAGGATGGGAGACGACAGGCTTGTTTTTGAATTAGTCACGGCAGTTTGAAGCAGTTGGTTGGTCAGGTGTGGCTCGCGGCGGTAGCGGCTAGGAGCCAGTGAGCCTGCTACAGAGGCATTAAAACCAAGGGGGGGAAGGAGAGAGATTCACACCTCAGGGAAAAGCCGGGACGCTTCGCAACGACTGGGTACCTGGAATCCCTGATTTCATTTCACAGTCTCAAGGAAGAACAAAATGGCGGCGCCACGGGCGCAACCTCTGGTCTTGTTGATGGTTCTCCGCAGGCCCCACAGAAATGTTCATCAAATGGGGGGGGGAGGGGAAGAGTCACCTCAGAGGTTTACAACGGGATCCTGGCTCACGAGGAGACACACAAAGAGAGAGAGACACAGACAGACAAAGAGACAGGGCGAGAGAGACAGACGGTGAGCGTTGGCTGGAGGAGAGAGGCGTAGATAAGCAGGTTAGGGCCACAGCAGCTCTAATAAGTGGATACGGGGAAGGGGAGGCGAGTGCAGAGGAAGATAGTGAAGCATCTCAGAGAGACGGAGGAGAGGGGCCGGCGGGAGGCGGGGGGCCGGGTGGAGGCAGGCGGTGGTGGCGGGCGGCGGGGGGGGGGGGGGGGGGACTTCATCACTAGGGGGAGACGATGGTGATGAGCGATGAGGGAACGGAAGAGGAAGAGGAGGACAACAGGGCAATGAGGGTAGTGGGAGAGCCGGAGCACAGGCTATAATTACCCTGATTGAGATTAACGTTAAATCCCCTTTCTCTTAAGAAAAAGCTGTTTCTTTTAGGTTTTTTTTTGTTGTATTTTCACGGATTGTCTCTCTATAAAGCCTGGGGTGAGTCACTGCGAGGGGAGGTTTGGGTTCCTGGGGACCTCTGACTGAACTGGCAGACCCCGCAGGCCCCCACGTCTCCACAGAGAGGAGCATCGCATCCCATTATGCTCCTCACCCTCACACAGGAGAGTAATGGGGCCGCTTTACGCTGGCGCGCAAACTGCTACTACTATGCCATCACCCTACTATGCCATCACCGTCAAACAACAACACAAACACACACAAACAGATACAGACACTCCCAATAATCCCCCCGAAGGAGGGGGGGGGGTTTGTATTTTGTCACCCACGCAATATCTCAAGGATGGCTAAATGCATAAACAGCGAAAGAGAAAACAGAGGAATAACAAAACAACAGATCATCCCAAGTCCAAGAGGACTGTCACACACACACACACACACACACACACACACACACACACACACACACACACACACACACACACACACACACACACACACACACACAC
>NC_140278.1:18642522-18647522 GCF_964030765.1 Micromesistius poutassou
AGCCAATGAGAAGGCCCGGTGTCTGATGAATGCAATCTGTTACTCCGGAGAGACTGCTGTGGTTGGTCAGTCTGGACATGCTTCCTGTGGTAATTGGACAGATGTGGTGGGAAAAGAGAAGCTGTGTTAATTCCTCGACCCAATATTCGTCTCTCACTGATTTTTCCTTTCATCTCTCGCACGCATGTGGTTCTCACCTGCACACGCACAAACATGTGCACAAATCACGCACACACACACACACACACACCCCCCCGCCCCGCCCCCCGCCCCGCTCCCCCCCCCCGCCCCCCCCGCCCTCCTCCTACACACCTGTCCTCCAGTTGAGGACCCTGATGAAGGCCCTGCCGTGGCCCAGGAAGAGGCGGTCTCCGCGGGGGCTGAGGGCCAGGCGGCTCCCCTGGCCGCCCCGGCAGCCCGTCACCTGGCTGTCCCAGCGCTGCAGCAGCCTCAGGGGCTCGCGCTCCGAGCACAGGTTCTCCCACACGCACACGTCGCCCCCCGCCGAGCCGCTGAACACCAGCGGACCCTGGGCCTGGGAGGAGGAGGAGGAGGAGGAGGAGGACATGAGAGACTTGGTTGTCATGGAGATCTGGGGAGTCACAGATGTGTGTGCGTTGTGTATCCATCCACATGTGGGTCTTTGTAAGTGTGTTGAGATGTACGCATGTCTGCATGGATGTATGTATATATAATTGTGTACTCTCTTAAAGGCAGTGGGTGTTCACATTAGGGGTTTAGATGGATCCCAGGGTTTAGGATGATAAACAACGGCGGGGCTCAGTAATGCTCTAGGCCTCCTTTTGATGATTGCAAATTGTACAAAATGTGCATATGCGGCTTGCGCTTTGCGTTAAAACGTCTTTCTATAATAATCCTTTTAACTGAAAATATGTACAGTAGTGCGCTCGCTAAAATTGGCTGAGGCGGTAAGCCTTCATCCTCACAAACATGTTTGATTTTTCATTTGAAAGAAAACAAACTAGGTACACATTTAGAGCAAGCTGAAAACAAGAGGCTGGAAATAAGAGGGGTTTGATTTCCTTGAGAAAGGGACACTGGGTTGTTTTGTTTTTTTTTTTCACATTAGCATGCTTGCTCACAAAACAATAATTATGTATTCTTAAGAGGCACTCACTCACTCTCTATGAAAGAAAAACACTATGTTATTTGGCCCAAAAAAAGCAAAGAAGAAAAGAAGAGAGCCAGGAAAACAAGCATTCCGTATGAATAAAACAGTTTGACCACCCTCTGCTGGGGGGGGGGGGGCGCAGCCCGCCCGTTGAAAGGTGAGTCTGACCCCCCCCCCCCCCCCCCCCTCACACACACACACACCTGGATGGAGGTCACTGCTTCCTGGTGTGCGTTGATGGACTGGCAGCTCTCCAACGTCTGCCAACTCCAGCCTTGGACCTTTCCCCCGTCTGTGTGTGTGCGTGTGTGCGTGTGCGTCAGCATGTGTGTGGGCATGAGAGACAGGGAGAGAGCTTAACACAGGGTGACGTGTGACAGGCAGCACATTGCTCCGGGTCCCACTTAATCCCACCTGAACCAAGGCTGCCTAACCTGCTGTCAGCCCCCCTCTCTCCCTCTCTGACTGAGCTAACTAGCCACGCCGCCGCCGCCACCACACCTCTGCTAACCGGCCGGCCGGTGGGGAGCGGGCCGCTGGGCTCCAGCCCATGCATAATAACCAGCGTCTGCTTAAAGCCGATGTGCGTGTGTACCGATAAACATGTGCACAACGTCTCTCGCCCCCTTATTTGCATTAATTTAAAACAATGAATGCCCCCCCCCCCCCTCTGCACACACACTTGATACAAATACTCATTGACAGGCATGCACACATACGCACACAGCATTTTAAATGTCTATGTCTCTTAAAACAAAAGTACACGTACCAACCCCCCCCCCCCCCCCCCCCCCCACAAACACACAATCTACATAAAATCATTCACATGCACTGATGCACAAACACACAGTGTATTAAATGATCCTGTGTGTGTGTGTGTGTGTGTGTGTGTGTGTGTGTGTGTGTGTGTGCGTGTGCGTGTAATCCACGCGTCAACACACCTGAACCGGCGATGATGTAGCCGTGTCCCTCGGGCACGAAGCAGAGAGCCGTCACAGCATTGAACGTGTAGATGGACTTTACACACTGGCCTGAGGGCACGGGGACAAAAGAGGAATTTAATTGGCACCTCTCGGAACAGAAACAGGCCTCAACGTATCGTTGATGCGCACGCACCTCCCCGTCTGCCAGTGTGAGCCCTAGGGCTGCTGGTGCCTCTCATGAATACCACACACACACAGACACACAAACACACACTGACACACACAGGCACGCATGCACGCACACACACTGACGCGCACGCGTCACGACGTGCGCAGCTGAGACCTGTCATGGAAACCCACCTGTGCTTAAGGACCATATTTTCACACAGCAGTCTGCGGCGCCGCTCAGGACGAAGCGTTCCTTCTCCGGCAGAGACAGGGCGCGCGCTGGGCAGACAGAGGGGGAATACAGAGCAGCGACACTTCAGTTCAGGATCTCCATGTTTTTACACGGCTCTGTAACATGGCCCCGGGCGCCCAGTGGCGCGGCGCGGCGCGGCGCGGCGCGGTGTACGCCGTACGCATGCACTCCGAAACCCCGCTGCGTCTCCATTGTGCGGGGACGGCATGGGCGAGGAGGCGTTGCATAACTTGATTATGTGCTGCGCGGATCCGAGCTGGGCGCTTCGTTTGTTCTTGGAGGCATCCGGTTTTTTTTCTATAATCTGTTTAGTGTAGTCGGTACGGTGTGTGTGTGTGTGTGTGTGTGTGTGTGTGTGTGTGTGTGTGTGTGTGTGTGTGTGTGTGTGTGTGTCTGCCGCTGGCTTCCAGCGGGCACGGCTGTACCTTGTAGTCGGCCGACACAAATCAGCATGCCCAAAAAAAAACAAAAACAAAGAAAGAAAAGACCTTTGCGGCCCACAAAGAAACACACGTTCACAAACCTGATGTGGCGCCCGTTTGAATGCTGAATTTCCCTTTCAACACCTTTTTCCCTCACAAGCCAAAGCTGAAATGTAAACACCCGTCTCTCCCCCCCCTCCCCCCGTCCCCCCCGGTCCCCCTCCCCTACACACACTCTGTCATGCTGCTGCCAGGGCGGCGATGATGACACAGGTTTGGCCGGGCAGTTGACCGTGGTGAGTACACAGCTCAGTGAAGGGGGGCAGAACCGTCACGGCTCCGGGCCCCGCACTCGCAGCCGTGACCCCAGACAGGACAGGTGGCCCGCCACGCGCGGCTCCCTGTGAATTGGTCAGTTGTAACGCAGACACCTTGGGCACGGCGTGAATACACAGCATATGGTGTGAACCCAATGTGACAAAATGCCCCACAGCACGCGCGTGACCAGCGGTGAGGGACGGAGAGAGAGGGGGGGGGGGGATGGTGGAGAGAGTCCGTTTTCCTTGGAAGCAAAAACCTAGGGGAGGCGGGGGAAGGCTCCAGCCAATGAGGAGACCCAATTATGGGATTGAGTGCAGGTGTGTCTGTGTGTGCGTGCATGTGTGTGCGTGCGTGCGTGTGTGTCTGTGTGGCGGGAGAAAAAAAAAGGACTGGAGCAGTGAGTGGGTGAGCAGAGTGAGGACTGAAGCAGCAGGGCCCTATTTCAAGAAGCTGGAGTTCAGGTTAACTGGATATGTCGAGTCAAGAGTTTTCGGTGTCAGATACCAAGCTTAGACAAATCTCAGTTCAGTTGTCATGCTGTGATCTCGGAGCAAACCTGCACAGCAGGTTAGCTCCGAAAGAAAAGGGCGAACGAAGGGGGCGATATGGTTCAATCCAAAACTGTTGTACTCCAAGCTTTTTTTGGCCGAATAGGATGGATTGCAAAGGACTGAATCCCCCCCTCACCCCTCCCTTTCCAACCACCTAAGGGTCGTCTTAGTGGGCTGTAAGGTGCCAATAGGTAGGCTTTGAATCATCAGGTTTTATTTGGCAATAAGGACTAGACTGCTGTACATTATCCCAATTATTACACAGCTACTAACTAAATAAATTAATAATTTAACACAAAATATAACAGTCATTATTTTTTTATTGATTTCAAAATTATATTTTCCATAGCAACGGTTATTAATATCAGTGTTCTGCTATTCAGAAATGATTAGTGTTAGTGTTAATTATTAGTGTTCTGCTATTCAGAGTATTAATTAAAGCTGTTTATTACACGGCTATTCTCAATGCTGTGGAACACTCCGTTCACTTGCATGGGCCTTCCCGACTTCCGGTGGTGAATTATTTTTCAATAATGACCGTTGCTAAGCATATAATGGCCGCTGTCAAGGAAAGTGGATTTTTTCACGTCTTTCGTATCACGCCTCAAGTAGTCCGGTAACTTATCAACCCCAGCGGATTCGTCTTTGGCAGACTATTTCTCTGCTGATCAACACTACGAATAACAAACTAACTAACTAACAAATTAATTGTAAAAAGAAACACTGTGCAAAGTTATTTTTTTGTTTTGGCAAGTAGACATGTAATAAGCGGGATAATATTTAGAACGTCGCCGGTCATTATTGAAAATAAGCCCCTTCAAGGCTAAGCAAAACACCTCCGGGCTACTGTAGAAACAAGGCGGTACAATATGGCGGCTCTGTGGAGGAAGACCCGCTATCTATAAAGATACCAAGGTCTCGTTCTGGGGCAACAAAAACACAGTTATTCCTACTTTTGTGGGACTATAGACAAATTAAAACATTGAGTCAATTCATATTTCTGAGTAAGTCTGTTCCGCTAGATGCCACTACTTAATACTACTGACTGCACCTTTAATAAGAGTGTTAACCCATGCCTACAACAGGCTGTTTAAGTCATTCATATATTCATTCTAATACATGTGTATCTATGGAGGGACAGAGGTTGATAGGTCTGGGGGTAAGCGTACGGCAGCGAGTGCTTTCGGATTTCGCCCTAGTGTCTTGTATTTTTGACCCACTCTGTGACAG
>NC_140278.1:18652522-18682522 GCF_964030765.1 Micromesistius poutassou
ACGGATCCAAATATCACTGTTGGTGCACTATCGGCAGCGGGAGTCTTCCAGACTCTTTAATACCTGTGGAGATGAGAAATAACCCAGATCTACATCTTAATCCAGAGGAAGTGATTCAATCTTTCACCTTCACATTAACGAGATAGAGCTCGTTTTTGAGTTGTAGCCTAGTTGGTGTCGTCTTATTTTTCTTGAAGAGCTTCCATTTAAATTTGACAAACCCAACATCCCATTAGCAAAACATTCATTATTGCATATGGGCCTGAAACGGGCTCTCTGAACCAGAATTTCTGTTTCTTGATCAAATCACAGAAGGAGAAGACACCATCTCATTGGCTGGTGGGTATAACGTTACGTGTCTGTTGTCAAGCGGAATAAAGGAAAATCATAGAGCTGGATCCGCCAACGTTTCCCTATAACATAATGGCTAGAGATGTGTGAGCCGGGGGAAAATGTATCGAGCTTCTATGTGAGTTAAAAGACGAGCAGACATTGAAATAAGCAGATGTATCTGTACCTTAAATCTTTCTTCGGGGGCAAGACTGATTTTGATCTCCAAATTCTCAATCTGTCTCAACTTCTTCTGTAACTTCCTCACCTCTCCCATTTGGACACCTTGTTTTTTTTACTACAACCAAGACACAGAAACGAGTATTTTTGCAGACTGGTTTTGAATATGAAATGAATTGCACCACTGAAAGTACTAAAACATTGTATGTCTGTCAATAAAGGAGTCTCCGAGTGATATGTAAACACAGATCAGGCTCCGGTCAGATGGAGAGCGACGTGTCGCCGACTCGGCCGGATGTGGAAGGTGGGCCATAACTGCCTTACAGCGACACCCCGCGGGCTGACCAGGAAAAACACTCATATAGTACCTGCGTTTATTTTTTATTGTATTGTATTTGTAATATTTCACCTGTATTGCTCATAAACTGTCCCGAATACATGATATAGATCGTTTATAAATAAAGAAAATGTAGTGGTTTAGAACCACCGCGGATCCCTTTGATAGCTCTTTCGATTTAGCCATAGGTTAAATAAGATACAATCGAAATACAATTTGTTAAGGTGTACGATCCTTTCCTAAACAAATGACCAATCACAGCGTACGTCTTGATTTTGGACCACATTTTGGACCTCACTTGCCGGAAATGACGTACACACGTCCGCACATTCTTTTGTGCTGCGACCTCAGTCGGCGGAAGTGGAGCGCAGACCAAACCAGCTGCTCCACGAGAAAGAAAAAAAATAAAAAAAATCGAAGAGGAAAAAAAACTCGCCGATCTGCTGAAATTACACCGATTTTTAAACAGATTTCAATTTATTCCCGTTTTCGGGAACTCCGGGAAGGGAGACGGAGTGACCATTAGCGGTAAATACCAATATTTCTCATGCAGTGATAGTATTTTGTGCCAAATTGCACGACTTGCTCTAGCCACTCTCCACCCCGTCTCGACAGCCGGAAGTCTGTGAGATTGTCTTTTGGTTTTTTCTGCATCATCTCTTTGGTTTTTTTTATCGTTCAGCTTTTTTTCTTTGCTTGTTATTCTTTTCTAAGCAAGAGCGCGCCAGAGAGGCGCCTATAGCCCTCGGCCAAACGTTTAATTAACAATGTCTGGTATCTAGCACGTATATATAGGACTCATGCAGTCGAAATGGTGTCGAGGACCGTAGCTTATTGTAAACACTCAAGTGCATTTTGTTTCCCTTCTCCCTTGTATTTCGATGCCGCTTGCTATATTACACAACGACGGGGGGGACACAACAAGTATTAATGTATTACAGAGCAATTGTATGGTAGTGCACATACCCCTGTTCCCTATTTTAGCTGGAGTGAATGTAAGGAATCAATAGCGCCAATTTTTTGTATTTACAATACATTAGTATTGTACGATTTGTATATGTGTTATACAGATGCATAGATAATTGTTTTCTCACCCTGTCAATTGTCCATACATTCGCACTTTGAGCATACACATTGAATAAGCGATTCATTTTTGCCCACAAATGAGCAATTTAAGGTTGTAAGGTGGTTGTTGTTTTTGGTGTGGTGGACATGCGCATATTAAATTAGTTGAAATAGTTTTGGGTTGGAAATAAAGACAATTGTATGGTTGTGTCCCTGTTTCAGAAATGATGGAAGACTCTCACTTCAATTCGTCCTACTTCTGGTCTCCCATTCCCACCGTGCAAGGACAGGTAAGATAAGGAAGAAAATAATTGAAACGTTTATAATGTATAGAGAATATGCACACCTGTGTGCTAAACTATTACATAATCTCACCATATACATCGCTTATATAATTTTAAAGCATCACTTTTTCCAGAATTGCATGTAGGCCTACACATCCTCAATGTCATGTCAGAGTGTGTGTCATTAACATCCCTGTATTATTTGTGTATACAGATTGAGAATGCGATGTTCCTTAACAAGATGAAGGAGCAATCGGAGAAGGGTGGCTCCTTCCCTCCGTCCTCCCACTATCAGACTGCTGTGCTCGCCATCCCTGGTCCTAAAGATGGAGGAGGGCAGGGTGGGGGGCACCTCCACACGCCACATAGCACCCAGAACATCACGGTGGTCCCCGTCCCGTCCGGGGGCCTCATGACTGCTGGTGAGTTTCGCTCCTCTCTCAGGACGTGTGATGTGATGTGTCATGTAATATGTTTACCTGGGTAGGATAGGCGATGCAATGTCATGTTTTTGCTCAATAACGGTGTTAAGTTGTTAAGTAAACCAGCCATCGCCACACACACTCTGGGAGATCTACAGCATGGCAGTAGTTACACCTGCTCTGTATCTTTATACTCAACTTTGGCAGTAAACTGGTTCCAACACCATCACCACCGCCGCCACCCTGTGTCCTTGTTATGGAGGGGCCCAGTGGCAGCCACCAAGGCGGCGTATAGCATGGAGATTGTTCAACATAGTTGGATCAAAATCCTTCAGTCTATTGAAGAAATATTCCCCATTCTTGAGTAATAATCAGCTGAAATGTGACCTAAGCCAACCAAACACAGTGCAATGCCAGGCTTGAACAAATCAATCCAAAGTAATATTTATATTGACCTGTCATCACATTTCCAGACAGCATTTAAAACACGTTTTTGTTACCGTAAATGTATTATTCACGTGTGGCTTGCATGTCAACACACTAGGCTCCCGTGGGTAGCACTGACAGTTGATTGTCTTGTTTCCCCCGTGTAGCTGGTCTGGTTATCACCACCCCTCAGGGAACACTGGTCTCGCCCACCTCCTCACAGTCCTTTGTCTCTGGCCATCCAACCACCACCATGATAGTGTCAGCTCTACATGCTGCTAATGCAGGTAATAGACACACGCAAACACACAGATTCACACATACAGCTCGGACTCGTTTGATTATGTAGACAAACCGCATTTGCTTGCTTTGCTTTCTGCACTGACAACAAGGACAATAACTGTCGTGGAAATATCAATCATAACTATAATATGCAATTATATACAAATTATATTCACCTTGTTTATATAATTGCTAGTCAATTTTAAAGGTATTGTATACATTCTCCCTGTACCTGTACTCTGACTGAGAGCTGTTAAGATAGTTGGCATTTGCATTGCCACTGTAGCCACAAAGTCTGATACAAAGGCCATGCCAATCGACTGACTTCTTTGTTGTTTACTTTAGATTCCTTTAACTGTCGTGCAGCCTTGCTTGCAGACTTGCAGACATACCCACTTCACCCATAGTGTTATGCAATTTAACTTGGCCTCTCCCACCAATCCCATCTCTCCACGATGGTCACTCCCACTCACCTTTTTACCTTTGTATTCACTGCCCACAGTGCAAAAGTTTCGCTACAAGAATCTTGTTCACCCCTTGTCTCACTGACTGTTTCCTTGGTAACTTTGCTGCTTGTACTTTCCCATGATCATGCTCTAAAATTAAATCAAATATTTTGCTGGCTGACGTGTCCTAAAAATAAATTTTTCTTCATCTCAAACACACGCATACTCACACATACAGCTGGGACTCATTTGAATTATGTCAACAAACTGCTTTGTGTTGCTTTCTGCACTGACAATTAGGACAGTCACAAAGAAGGCATCGTCCCGAAGCATTGTTGTATTATTTAATGACCACTTACTTTTTTAGATTATATTTGTGACATCTTTTAAAGGTTCAGTGTGTATAATTAAGTGGCATCTAGCAGAATGGACTCGGCTGCAAGGGAATATGTATTATTCATCAGTTGTTAATTATTATATAATCCAATGAAAATCTGAATCTTTGTTTTCGTTACCCTAGAACCCTTTATACCTGCATAGATGCCAGTACAGTACAGCGTAGCTTCGCCTATGTCGTTGGAAAGGGAGGGGAGGTTATTCAGTTGCCTGCAATCTGCAACCTCATTGAGGGATGCCACCAAATCCTACACACAAACCCTTTAAGATACAATGAGAACCTGGAAGCACGGAATACATCATATTTGTTAATTGACGTGGCCAAATTTCATGGAAACATTGCATTGTTTCCTATTTGACGTTGTGTGTTTCTAACCTTTCTGTTGTTGACATTCCATTAGACAAAAAGGATGGGGACGAAGCGTCCCATGTTGTAGTCATGCCAACCCCTTCAAAACGAGGCCGGAAGAAGAAGGTAACGATGTCGGTGCCTAGAATAGGTGGTGGTGCCGGACATCCCAACGAAACCCTCATACTGGCGCACCTTTCGGCTACTGGTCAGGTACAAATACATATACATATAATATAATAAATTCTTTAATCAAAGAGATATACACGTGCAGACATTTTGTTGTCGTACACCTGAATGCAATAAAACTACAAAATGATGTCATACAACGACATGGACCTTGATGGGTTGTGTCGTTGCAGCACCACGGAGACCCGTACGACCTGTCAAACGAGGACGAGGACCGCACGAAAGATGGCACCAAAACGTACAGGTAAGACGTCCCTCTAAAATATAAGATAATAACAACTTCCTTTGCAAGCCACGTGTGTCTCATCGTCTTGAGCTCTGGAATGAGAGTACACATGCACATGTTTGGCCAAATTAACATAGAGATGTCTGGCAAGGGCTTCCATAGATGCACGGTGGACTGCTGGATGTTGGCATCTTACAAACACTGTTGGCATCTTACACACACACACAAAAACGCTCACACACACACAAACACACTTACTACTTCCACACGCTAATGCATCATTGCATGTTTGGCAGAACACGTCTCCCCTCCGCTTCCTCCTCCCCGGCAGCATTGAGCTGAATGATTTGTTAATTGAGCTGTCCATCAGAATGCCCCACGTGTTCTGCCTGCTTCATAAAACGCAATTTTTTTTCGCTTCCGGCTAGCCTCACACGCCCTATCTGACCCGTATTGCCGTCCTCCTTCGCCTCCACCTCGGCCATTACACAGCATGCTCTTCTAGTTGTAGGACCCGTCGTCTGCCATTGTAGTGTCGTTCTCGCCTCCACCGTTGGAGCACCTACCTATCTTCCGCTTCGGTGTGCACTGTTTTCAGTCCTCTCAATCCTTCCCTGTGTTTCCCCTGCTTTCACACTCTTCTTATCTTTGTTTGTTTGTATTTGTTATTTCCTATTCTGGGTTGCGTTGTCATGTCTTTTCTGTCTTGTGGGTTGATTCTCTTAATTTCCTTGCCCACTTCCAACAACAACCTTTTGTCTGTCTTTTTTTCCCCTCTTCTTCTTCACTTTCCATACTTTGTCGATGGCTCCACTCTCCATGTCTGTATTTGTGTTTGTGTGTGGGTCCTCTACTCTTTCTTCCTTGCCCTTCCATCCTGCCCCTCCCGTCTCTGTGTGTCTTCGCCTGTAGGTGCCGGATGTGTGCGGCGACCTTCTTCAGTAAGTCAGACATGCAGATCCACTCCAAGTCGCACACAGAGGCCAAGCCTCACAAGTGTCCCCACTGCGCCAAGTCATTCGCCAACTCCAGCTACCTGGCCCAGCACATCCGCATCCACAGCGGGGCCAAGCCCTACACCTGCTCCTACTGCCAGAAATCTTTCAGGCAACTCAGTCACTTACAGCAGCACACACGGTACTGCAGAAACCCCACCCCCACAATCCAACTACCCTTCTTCCCCTTCCCTCCCCCTGATCAGCCTGCAAAATCGTACTCCTTCCCCAAAGTCCACCTTTTTATAGAGGCACAGAACCCTGATTGCTCGTGTGTGTGTGTGTGTGTGTCCTTGCAAACATTGTGTGTCTTCACTTAGTATGCATGACGAGCATTTGTCTTCAGACAAAGACCTTCAGAAAAACTGTTGGACGTTGGGATTCAAATTGGAACCTTTGACGATGGAGTTTTTTCCCTTGTAATTCAGCACACATTGTAGGCTACACATTGCTATTCCAGTGCTTTGAGTTATGACATATTGTTTTGTACAATATGCATAGTTAACCATGGCGGTTTCTTTCTGTGCGTGCGCTTCCATAGCATTTTGCATGTGCACTTGTGTCTTGTGTTCAACTTGCTTTGAGATCACCCTGTTTCCCTGTTATCGCTGCATGTTCTCGCATCTGTCTTATGCTTTTTAACACACATTCTCCAACATGTTGCCCTCAAACTGACTTGTGTTTAATTGAACGCCAGTTTTACCTTGTGTTTGCATTAAACCCTTTTGTATCGGTAATACTTTCACACTTCTCATCAAGGCTGGTGTCCCTGTGAATTATTCTTAGCACTACCATCAAAAAAATTTTCATTGTCATGTTTGGCTTCCCCCTCTGCTATTCCTCTGTAAAATTATGTTTCTGTTCCTCATTTATGTAAACTGCACGTGTCCATTCCAAGTGACATAAATGTATGTCACATGCTCCTGTGTATATGTGTGTCAATATATTTAAGTTGAAGAAGATTGTGATCATTGCATTTCGTTTACCAAATTGACTTGATTTATTTATTTATTTGATTGATATTTGACCCCATTAACCACAAGAAAATCAAAGTAATTGTATATGTAGATATAGCTCTTTCCCTCACATGAACCCACTTTTGTCATTAATTCCCTCTATCAGGAACCACACAGAGTCCAAGCCCCACAAGTGTCCCCACTGCACCAAGTCGTTTGCCAACTCAAGCTACCTGGCCCAGCACATGCGTATCCACACAGGCGTGAAACCCTACTCCTGCTCCTTCTGCCAAAAGAACTTCAGACAGCTCAGCCACCTGCAGCAGCACAACCGGTAAGTCAATCACCTGGATTGGGTTTCCGTGGCAATCTGTGGTCAGATGAAGGAAAAAAAAATAATAATAATATACTTTTGTTTATGACTTTAGGATCCACACCGGAGACCGGCCCTATAAGTGCATCCATCCTGGCTGTGAAAAATCCTTCACACAACTCTCCAACCTACAGGTGAGCAAAGCCCACTGGGCTCCGCACGTCACGCATGGTCCGAGGCTGTCGGCCATGCAACGGACCACTGCTGCTTGAACACTGTCGCTTTGGTTCAGTCTGTTTAACCGGCCGTGTCTTCCGCCCAGTCCCACCGACGGCAGCACAACAAGGACAAACCTTACAAGTGCCCCAACTGTAATAAGGGATACACGGATGCAGCTACCCTCGAGGTGCACCTATCCACACACACGGTGAAACATGCCAAGCTCTACTCGTGTGGCCTCTGCAACCGCACCTACACTTCGGTAAGGACGATATCCATACGGTCATGTCTCCTCCACATCCGGAGACGCTACCGGCTTGATGGTGTAATCCCTGTCCGTTAACCCCGTTCTTCCTGTCCTCGTCGTCACCTCAGGAGACGTATCTGGTCAAACACATGCAGAAACACAACCCGGACCAGCTCACGGCATCAGCGGTGGCGGCGGCTCAGCAGGCCCAGCAGAACCAGCAGGCCCAGCAGAACCAGCAGGCCCAGCAGAACCAACAGAACCAGCAGGCCCAGCAGAACCAACAGAATCAAGGCCAAGCTGGCGGTCAGAGACGCGGGGAGAGCGCTGACAATGGGTCAGCGAGGCCCGGTGGGCCCAGATCTGGTGGTGGTGGTGGTGGAGGACAGGGCAGCCAGAACCAGGGCAACTACTCCCAGTCGGAGGGTGTGCCCTGCCCCTTCAACCTCCACCAGTACAAGACAGTGACCGCCGGTGACATCCAGTACAAACCAGTCAGTGTGGCTGACCTGGCTGCCCACAAAGACCTTTGCCACTCTGTGGCCACGTCAACCATTCAAGTGGAGCACCTCAACTCCTGAAGAGTGGTGAAAGGGACAATGGGAAGTGCATTCAAAAAAGGAAAAATGGAGAATGATGGATACAAGCAATAATCGTATGGGAAGACTGTGCCACAACATGGTTGGAGGTAGAGGAAACCGGTTTGGGGGAATGGAGTTTACGTTGTTGTTTTTTTTGCCTGACTTCTTTGAATTTTCCTGACCCTAATCCTGATTTATGTGTAGGAAGTGTATGTAAAAACTGTACTCAAGTATTCGTCTGTCCATCACACTGATGGTTTTACAGTCGGAAGGGAGAACATCAAAAGAGAACGATTCTCTTGTATTATTTTATTCTTCCTGCTCTTCCATTCAAATATCATTAATATACTTTTATCTATGGTGATGGAACTGATAGTTCATTATGGAAGTATTTTTGTACTTTCATACAAGTACTTGCAGTTTTTACAAGAATGCCATTACTTCTACCATCTTCTAAAATATATGCCCAATGTATGATTTCTTTTTGTATTATTATCATTCACTAAAAGGGAAGTAGATAAAGATATTTCCATTTGTGGAAAGACAAAAAAGATCATTTAAAACTATATCTAGATATATACAAACCGGTATATACAGTATGTTTGTATGTCAAAATAAAATGTTAATCCATATAATCTATTTGTATGCAGTCACAGTCCTTTATACTTCACGTGAACATGGCAGAAGTGATAATCCAGGTTATGATCCATGTAATCTTTTTTGTTTGTATGTTCTGAGAATAACATTGTTTTCAATGCTATTATACTTCCAATATACCAATGTTTATATATTCAAACGCATTGACACATCTGAAATTTGTGTTTTTCTCTGGCTATGATTTAAATAAAAAATGCAATCTAATTGCTCTTATCTTTAAGTGTTGGGATTTCCTCATTTATATGGTTTCAACATCAGATTGTTGTTGGTAGAGATGTATTACTTTGTTGTTGAATTTAATCAAGAAAATATATATCCTCAAACATTATTATATTCATATTACGAAATCGTCCGTGTAGTGGAATGTTACACGGTGCTTGTTGTGTTTACAAACGGGACGATACCAATTATTGTAACATTTATGTTTCCGACTAAACGTGAACCGACGGCCGTCCGTATTATATCCATCTTCCTTTTGGGTTGATGGTCTATAATAAATGTAAAAAAATAAACAATAACCACACATTATGCTTACTGCGAACCTATTTTGAACCGTGGAGATTTGGTTTCGTCCACCATTCTCTGCAGTCTGCAGTGAATATGGCGTCATTGAAAAGTGTAGGAGTCGAGAAACTTCATGTAAATAACGATAGTTAGAGAGCGTGGAATAGCTAGGGGAGTTTCAAAGCCGAGGCTGACCTCTGACTCTATTCAACACAAATATATTTCCATTTAAGTATGCCTCGCAAGAAGCCATTCAGCAACAAACAGAAGAAGAAGCAGCTTCAAGTCAAACGGGAGAGGAAGAGAGGTAACGTTAACGCGAGGCTAATGACACATAGCCACGGTGTTACCGCTAAGCTATGGCGCGTGGGGAGCTGTGGCACCGTGGACGGTGACATCTAGTAGCTACGTGGAGGGGAATACTTTCATCAAATATCTCCTTCTGTTTTGTTGTTGTTGCTGCTGCTGATGATTGTTCTTATCGCTTGACGTATACGCCAGACCCCACTACTTGCCTTCACAAGGCAAATACCTGTGTGTCCCTACCTCCGCTGAAGCCATGGTGTTTGAGTGAATACCGTGGCGCCTCTGTCTAGCAGGTTATGATGCAACCCACGGTGGGTTAGAGATGGGATGTGTCGCGCTGCTGGGACACGGTCGTTGACATCATGCAATGGTAGCCTAGCCCAGCATGTAAGCTAGCACTTTGACAGAAATGCTCTCCACGGTGTCGCTACGCACTCGGGACAGTAAAAACAATACAGTAGAAAGTGAAAATAGATGGTTCACGGGCCATTTATATCGGTCATATATATTTGAAATTTTTATTGTATAACTATCAGCCTACATCAATAAGTTGTGTTATTGGTGTAGTTATTGTCCATGAACCCACGTTGGACTCACTGGAGTGATAAGAGTAAGAGTCATAGAAAGACAATTCGACTAATCGACTTTTTAATTGGCATATTGTCGCATGCTGACTCAAAGGTGATGGGTCCGGGCCAAGCAGCCGCAATGCCAGCGTTGAGCGAGGAGCAGAGAGGCAGTCTGACACATCAGACAGCGAGGCCGCTGATATTAGGAGGATTAATCAACAGCCTGGCAGAGAAGGGAGACATGACCCCAACAGGTGAGATGTCATCCACATTTCATACTTAAATACTAAAAGAGAAACGGGCACATTTTCAAGTGAAGCATGTGTGTGTTGACTTTAAGTTGCCACTCCGGCATGAGTACATTCTAGTGTGCTTTTAGATAATTTCGGAGCAGACAGTGTGAATAGATACTCTACAGTAGCCGTAGCTGTCATGAGATATCATGATACATGCTGCCAGCTGATTATACTCCTGTCTCTGCTGCAAGCACATTTGAGTGTAAGCATAGTGACCCGGTTGTTATCTGCAACATGGATGTTTTGATGAAAACCTTTTTATCTTTGAAATGAATAACAAGGTTTTAATTTGTTGACTTAGCTATAGGAGAACCCTTTGAATTAATTTGTATCTCTGCAAGTATTATACCATTACTCATCCAAATGGGTTAGGTAAGGATTAGTCATATTATGAGATTGCTTAACAGGCAGGAGCCGAGTAAGAGAACTAGAAACCAGATATATTTTTAGTTGTTTAATGTTATAAGGGAGGATCTTGTTGTTTAACCGGTTGACAAGAAACCACTGCCCATAATGTCAATTTCTAGGAACACAGGCATGCCAACCACTGGACAGCACACATCGCGCCGACATTTACCCAACAGCGCTATGAAGTACACACTAGAACATTGAATCACCCTTTTCCTGATGTTTTTATAGGAACCTGGAAGCAATTATTATGTTCTAATTAGAGCAACGTCTCTATGCCTCTACACAGCAGAACTAAAACAGGCCATGTATTAAAAAGAATAGGGAGACAAATTTAAATACGTAAACTGGTTTGGTTTTGACCTGAGGATTTTATTCAACTCCCACTTGTTTCATGTCAAACCAACATTATTTCAATCAGAGTGAATGACCTGTGAACCTACTGACTCCCACGGAATCAGGTTCCGACTGCACTTTGAGAGGGAGACTAAAGAGGAGGTGGAGAAGCGGAAGAAGGTGGCCAGGGAGAAGATCCTTCAGCCCGTCTCAGAGAAAGAGATGGAGATCAACATCGGTGACATCTACCCCTCAGACAAAGGTGGGGCAATGTCCACTCTATTTATACTCATTGAACGCAGTGTGTGATACGTGTTAAAGGACAACACCGGTCTGTGCCATGAACCATTGTAACCCTCCCTCATGACTTCACTAGAACATTCTTGACCAACATGATTCGTCCAAATCACTTTTTCGTGCTGATACTGCCTGAAGGGCATTTCCCATTGACGTGTCTGAAACAAATGCAGGCTATGGTAATTTAGCACTTTGCGATAAGATATTAAGTGAAGTACCTGAATGGCGATTCACTATGATGTCCACAAACTCTGTACTGACGGATGCACACTGTTTCCAAAAGAAGAGCTGTATTACCATTGCTTACATTCATGGCATGTGCGCTCACACTAAATGCCCTTTCGGCAGTATCGGTACATGGACTTCAATTTGACGTTGGTAACGGATGTTCTGGGGAGACCCGGAGTGACGGTTACTATGGTTTGATCACCCAGACCGGTACTCTGTCCTTAGACAAACCTTTGACAAAGCAACATAACAGGGCTGTGAACTTAATGGGAACTCAATTATTCAATGGCAGGTCTTGGTATCCCAAGACGACCATCGTGGACCTACGATATGACCCGTGAGCAACTGCTGAGGAAAGAGGAGAAGTCTTACCGGGAGTACCTGGACGACCTGCACTCCAGAAACCCCCCGGGCTCCCTCAGCCACTTTGAGCACAATCTGGAGGTGAGTCACATGACCTGAGGCGCTTAAAGGTTGTATCAGCGATTCTAGGCCGAAAAACATAAATGATCACATTCATCTGATCTTTCCTCACGATCCGCTAGCTGCCCGCCCCATAAGCAGGCCGTCAAAAAAACGGGTCTCTGTAGGCAGCCTATCATCCGAGATCGTACACAAAAACAAATGGTACTACCAACCACTCAAAACCAAAATAAATAGTGTTGTGGGGTTTTGCGCTGTGTTCATGATAGTTTTTACTGGACGTACGAAACACAGAAGGCAGGGGCGAGCTGGCTCTGTTTGTTTGGGATTTCGCTTCGAATACCAACAGAAGTGACGTCACCCAACATCGCTGATACAACTTTTAAGTACAGCTCCATGCCCAGGCCTTCACCCTTTGGGCTGCTTGTGGGTGGAGACCGCAACTCATAATGGTTAGTTGACTTATGATTTAACCACTTCTGTTTGTCATGGGAACCAAGGGAAATTCTAACTAATGAGCATTTCTTCCCATTGTGTTTTTAGACATGGAGGCAGTTGTGGAGAGTGTTGGAGATGTCTGATGTTATCCTGCTCATCGTGGACATCAGGCATCCGGTAAGTAGACGGTGACCTTGTCTGTCTCGGTGGTCTGTCTTGGCACCACTAGGGGGCATCAAATCGCTTTCTTAAAACACACCTCAGGGGTGTTTTTAGATGTTGGATATAAAAAAAATATATATAAAAAAGCAAAGGGGCGCAGCTAGTCTATCATACAAGAACCGCTTCATCCCAGTGCTCCCTAGGCTAGTGCTCTTCTGCTAGAGAACAACGCAACGTGGACACAGGCCCTAAAGCCAGCTAATATTTCCACTGTACTTCGTTCTGCTTTCCACTGTCTATTAACTGTGTTTTCTAGCCTCAAATTCTGGTGGTAAAAGGAAGAAACTTAAGATAGCAGCCAACTTTTAACTGTAACTGGCTCCAAGAAATGTCTACCACCGAGAGCAGTCAGGGGGACAGAATTACACAGATCGGAGAGATGGATCCATATCTGATAGAAAGTGTTTCCCGGCTTGTGTCCCACTCTTTGTTAGTTGACTCTCCATGGTATGGCCCCCAGGTGCTGCAGTTCCCCCCCACCTTGTACAGCTACATCACGGAGGAGCTGCGCAAGCAGGTGGTTCTGGTGCTCAACAAGGCCGACCTGTGTCCCCCTCCGCTAGTGATCGCCTGGAAACACTACCTGGCCTCCCAGTTCCCCCACCTGCTGACGGTCTGCTTCACCTCCCACCCCGGACAGGCCTACACCACAGGTGAGCACAATGAGGGCTCTATGGGGGTTGGAAAGACCCCCACCCACTAGGAGTGTAACGATACTCATTCGTACCAAAAATTTTCGGTACGGGTCTAACAGTTCGATGCACCTTTCATTTCGGTACGTACCGAAAAAAGTTTTTATTGATTATCACACACTCTGTGTCTTGTCTTGTCCTGAGGTTTTGTGTTGAGGACCACAATGGAAATAAGTCCTGGACTTTATTGTGTTTTTATCCTCAATTGTATTTGGTGTCTTTCCATGTGTGTAAGGCATTTGTTTGATACAATTTAATAAATCAAATCAAAATCCAATTGTTTAATAAAAATAAAATAATAAAAAATGCTGTTCCCAAAAAACGAATACCGAACCGTGACTTAAAAACAGAGGTACGTTCCGAATCGTGACTTTTGTGTATCATTACACCCCTACCACCCACATTACCTTTTTGCCATGTAGCCTATATATATTTATTTAGCTTTTGGCAGAAAAGGAAAAAACAAGTTTTTTTAATAAAACACTCTCAATTGAACACAAGTCTTTTAAATGTGTGTAAACAAATGTATTCTCTGCATTATCATTATCAAACTATAAATGTTTAATAAATAATAAATCATCTCAAATAAATCAGTTTGAACAGATAAAACGATTACCTCAAATAACATTCAGAGTTGTTAATTGAGTGTATAAAGAAATATATATATATATATATATACACACACGGCGACTCTGTCCAGTAAGTGTTTGATGCAGTTCCAGGTCTCCAGCCCACTGCCTCCACTGCACATGTACATTATGGACAACTAATGTGAACAAGCACACTGTGTGTGACCCACTCCATTGTTTTCCTATCGAGAAAGCGGAGAGGCAATTTGAGGAAGGGATGGGGGGGGGGGGGGGACCTCCGACCAGGCGGCCGCGGGCGGACTCGCTTCAAATATGAAGTTATTGCAACTTCTATTTCATTCGATTTGTCGAACAGTCCATAGAGCCAGAATGGTTTAAGTTGCGGCAGTTCATTTTAAACCTGCTGTGCTGAACGTGCGTGACCTGTTGAGTACTTGGACCACAATACACAAGGACTTTGGAAACTTCTCATCATTATTTTATAAACTTAAAGACGCAATCTGTAACTTTTCAACTATCTTGAAGCCTAAAATGACATGGACATATCTGTAGTCAACGCTGATACGATGATTATTTCAATAATGTTAGCGATAAAATCACATCCTATAACTGATAAATGCTACAAATACGAAATGATAGCCAGCCTGTACCTCTCTCTTTGCTTGCAAGAAACCTGCTGTCGACACTCCTAAAACCCCTCCCACACACACCACCCATCTGCTGACCTACGCTAGTTGGGTGGAGGTGGAGTGGACTGAACAATTGTGGACTGAACAATCATCTTGATGTCTCCCACCATGTATTTGCGACTTAAGGTTAATATGATACTACAGATCTGTGGAGTTTGTGAAACAGTAGCAAAGTCTCATTATGTGAGGAGGAGACAAAGATGGAATGGTTTATTGACTGACTTTGGGTGAGTAGAGGATGCGTATGCCTGAGTACAATTAGTCCGCAGAGCAGGCTAAGTCGGAAGAACAGAGCCAGAATCACTATCCTCTTCCATCATAAAATGATCTCCTACCTACTATAAATAACCGGCAGCTGGGAATTAGGTAATAGATGCCAGTTACGATAGAGTTTTTTCTCCACATACTGTACTCTTGCATTGCGCTAGTGCTGTGTCGCAATTTCACTAAAACGCAGTATGCACAATGTGCAAACCACATTATTCCTCAATTGGAGCTTAAGTGGATCGTGTTCTCAACGACCGCACACTCATCGGCACTGCCATACAGCCGCACAGTAACTCCCAGCATTGCTCAAACCCTCATCTATTCCCACCCAGTATATTGAACAAAGAACAAGACCTAAAATGGGATTTTCACACACGTGTTGGTCTTTCTACTAAATGGTCCTCATTTATATAGTGCTTTTATCCAAAGCGCTTTACAGTGTTGACTGACATTCACCCATTCATGCACACATTCACACACCGACGGCGGAGTCAACCACGCAAGGGCGACAGCCAGCTCGTCAGGAGCAAATTAGGGTGAGGCGTCTCGCTCAGGGACACCACGACACTCCGGAGCCGGGGATCAAACCAGCAACCCTGCGGTTACCAGGCAACCCGCTCTACCGCCTGAGCTAATGCCCAATACGACACTGTGCAGTTCATGGCTCTTCTGGTGTGCAGCCCGCTTCACATTGAAGCCTTAACAGAGTCTCGGACCAGAGTAGAATCCGAAATCCACTGACCTCCTCCACACAGAACGTACAAGGGATATTGGGGTGTACGAGGGTGTTAGTCAAATAAAACCTGTTTTAGTGCCACTATTACATTCTTTGGAGAATACCCTGATATGATTTCAGATCATTTGGTGGTATTATAAGCCTGCAAATGATGTTGTTTCGATGTGCTATTTGAGGAGGCTATCAGTCCTTTATTGGTGGTATTTCCACCGACACCAAATGATCTGAGAATATTGATTCAGTCACAATTAATTCTAGTTACAAATGTTACTCATGCTCTGCTCTGTTATTGAAGTTTCTCTGCCGCAGTCGTCAATCCCGGTTCTTTCATGGGATTTCATCAGGTCATTGTAGAAGTGAAGTTGTTTTGATAACTTTGGTTCCTTCTCCTTGTGTTGCTCTGTAGTGCTTCAGAAAAAGAGGCTGAGGAAGAAGGCTGGCTGTGTCCAGGCTGGAGGCCCTACAGACATCATGAAGGCCTGTCGGGAGATCACGGCTGGCAAAGGTACGGCCTCTTTCTCATGCGGGTTTGGCCCACAGGGGAAGTCATTTTCTCACCTTGGCGGTGGAGACTGCAGCTGGCCATGTATTGACCCAACCCTAATGGGATAATATGTCTGCCGTAATTCCGAGCTATAACTTTTCTTATTTGAGAAATGGTTAGTAATGTGGATCTAATCACCGTGAATGTAGTGGCCTTCCTTGTGGAGCAGCCTATTACCACCAGGACATTGGATCGTTCCACTGTAATGCAGCCATTAAGACCCTCTCTATGAAGCTGAGTCGCGACTTAACAATAACTGAATGGCCATGCTGTGTTCCAATATCCATACTCGCTATACTTTTTTGAGTACGTAGGGCGTTCCAATTCAGATCGGGGCGAAAATAAGTGTACTGAAAGGACCCGGATGGTGTACTCAAAACGGTCAAACCGCGACGTGTGGATCGATGCACACTTTTCGTACTCAACCGCAGCCATCTTAGCTACGTAGCGGAAGAGACGGCGCCAGGCTGAGCCAACGTCGGCGCATTTTCCACATAGCCTGCATTAATGGAGACATTTTGTAGCTTTTATAGCTTTTTATAGCTACTATGCGTAAAGAGTTCACCGTTCAAAGCGGGATGTTTATTGCTGGGGGAGGAGCCACGGCAGCCGTCACGATCCTAATTTCCGGTCAGTGCACCACGGAGTATTCGTTTTGGAACAACACTGACATCTGAAAATCAGCGCACTTGGTGAGTGCGGTTAGTGTACTACGTTCAAGTGTACTCATGGAAGTATGGGTATTGGAACACAGCACCATTTCTATTCCCATTTCACAAGAATGTAGCTAAAATAATATATTGCTCCCTCGTAATGCATGCATCCATGGTAATCTGATAATGGTAATCTGAATAAATGGAGCACTTTCCTAAACCGTAATTTTCCCCATTTGTCACCTCTTTTAAACTTTGCTCACACTCTCTCTCATAGTTGACCTTGCCAGCTGGGAGAAGAAGATCAATCAAGATGCTGTTGCCGAGCGACCAGACGGGGAGCCAGCAGGGGACGCGCTGGAAACCGTGCTGATGGAGCACCTGAGTGACGCGGCGATGGAGATGAGCAGGCCATCTGAGGAGCTCTACAAGGATGGAGTTCTCACGCTGGGCTGTATAGGTACACTTGGTTCACTTGGCCAACATGGGGTTAAATCCTGAAAACATTTAGTCAGGTTTAGTATAGGGGTTGGGATGGGGCAGTGACTATGGATGTACAACCCCAAGCCTGAAGGTACTGGGTTCGATCTCCACATGTTCACAGCCTAACCGTTAGGCATCCTTCAGTAAGACGCCTAAATCCTATCTGTTCCTTGATAACATGTATCAGACTTCGCTTTGAGTCATTTCGTATAAAGCATCTGCTAAAAGACAAAAGAGCAATGAGACCCTCCTGCCTCTCCACGGATACGTGTATGACGGAAATCTTTTACAAATGTTTCCAGGCTTTCCGAACGTCGGCAAGTCCTCTGTGATAAACAGCCTGGTGGGCAGGAAGGTGGTGAGTGTCTCTCGTACCCCGGGCCACACCAAATACTTCCAGACCTACTACCTCACCCCCACGGTCCGACTGTGCGACTGTCCCGGCCTGGTCTTTCCTTCGCGGGTGGACAAACAGCTCCAGGTACGTACACAGCGGACTGCTGGCACCCCTTGATGGTTGAAGTGTGGTTGTGGGTGTAAATATTAAGCAGTATGTCAAGACAAACCTTGCGATTTAAAGTATGCATTGCTGTATCCATTAATACATTGTGATACTTTTAATCAATAATACTTTTAATTAATAATAAAGTATTTAAATCGGTTCCTGTCTTTTTCCTCTGCTGGCTGTTGATTGATTTCCCTCCTGTGTCTATGGTGGATGTGTTGTTCACGCTGCACATGCAGATCCTAGCGGGCATCTACCCAGTGTCCCAGCTGCAGGAGCCCTACAGCTCGGTGGGGTACCTGTGTGAGCGCACCAGCTTCCTCCCCCTGCTGAAGCTCAAGCATCCCAGCCTGGAGGACGCCCCCAAACATCACAGCCTGGGGGACTACGTAAAACCGGAGCCCAGCTGGACCGCTTGGGATGTGTGTGAGGGTAAGGGAGCGCAATTACTTTGCCCATTGAAACACAGAGCTATTTAGTAGCAAGACACCCTGCAGAAGACCCAGGTTTGAGATGCACCATGTCACCCACTCTATTTCAATCCACTTTCCAGTCTGTCATCACGCTCTGTCCTTAAGGCACAAAGCCCATGAAAATTAAATGAAAAATAAATCTCAACCAGCTATTGAAGTGGAACAGAAACGCACACTAGAAAGATATTGAATACGGTTTGCTTCTGGATTACAACTTTGAAAGACGATACAGGTGGATGCTACCATTGCCGATATTGGGCTGAGTAATTACGAGGTCGTTATTCAATCTAATTTAGGAAGTTTAAATTTAGAAAGCAAAGTCATTCATTCACGTCAGCGTCTTGTAATAAACCTTGGGGCAGTGCAGTAGCAACCCTTCTTTCTATGAACATTTAGATCGTTTTTCTCCCCTGACAATTTCATGACTGTGCGTATGGCTGTATAGACTGTGTCTATGTTGACCATGCAGGCGTTGGGGGCATCATACCATATTGTAGACTGGACATGTGGTCATTGACAGTCACTTCCCATCAGTTCTAGTTTACATTTCATCTCTACCCGTGTTCTGCCATACTTCTGTTCCTGACTGTTTGGAACTGCTGTCGATGTTCTGCTGCTGGCCTCGTCTCACATACATTGTAATGTGTGCTTGCTTACTGTATGTAGCCTGGGCAGAGAAGAGATGCTACAAGACGGCGAAGGCGGCTCGAAACGACGTTTACCGCGCCGCCAACAGCCTCCTGAGGCTGGCTGTGGACGGCAGACTGAGCCTCTGCCTCCGACCTCCGGGCTACAGCTGCCTGAAGGGTAGGACGAGGAAAGAAAGTGCCATGTTTTATCATGAGGAATTTGATCCAACGTGCTTAGAGGAGTCGTAAAGCAGCCTCAGCAGCAGTGTGTTTTTTTTTGTTGTTTTTTTACGGTCCCGCAGGACACTGGGAGAACCACCCGGACCTGCCGGAGATCATCGCCCTGCAGGGACGGGCGGAGGGCGACGAGGCAGGGGAGCGGGAGGAAGGGGAGGAGGACGACGACGAGGAGTCCAGCTCGGAGCCGGAGGAGGAGGAGGAGAGGGACCGGGACGCGGACGACGACGAGGACCGCGACGGCGACGACGAAGACGAGGGGTTCAGGGAGTCCAGGAAGAAGGAGGCCGTGGCCCCCGGGAACCTCAACGTCAACATGTTCAACGTGCTGCGGGAGAACGAGTGTGAATGAGGAGGAGGAGGAGGAGGAGGATGGGAGGAAGGGTGGAGCACTGACTGAGGAGTGAGGCTTTGCACCACGTGGTACCCTCGCCCTTTTCCATTTATAAGCCCAGTATTCTCATCCATTCCAATTGTTCAGTTATTTCCGTTTCCTCCCTTCCCGATAAAAACCAACCATAATTTTTCTCTTTCCCCCCTCATGTCAAAATTTGACTTAAATACAAACCGTTGGTTTGAAGTCATTTTTATTGCAGCCCCTCTCCGACAACAGTATTTTTTCTTTATCTTTATCTTTTACCTGAATCAACCCCTATTCATTTTATTTTATTTCCACCATCATCGCATCAAAATTTGATTAAACCAACCAGTTTTATTGTTTTGGTTATCTTTATTTCCTCCCTTCCCGACACCATTCTGTCACATCGTCAACATTCTCGTCATGAAGAGCATCCACTTCAATTCATTTTATTTTCATTTCCCCCTCGTATCAAACTGTGAAGTGGTTTGTTCAGCGCCCCCAGCTCCCCCCAGCCCCCGTGCTTAACCACCCCCTGGTTCTGTTCTAGCGATGGGTGTGCTCTTGCTTTGATTCGACCTATCTTGTTTTTCTCGCGTGTCGTTCATCAACGCGATAGATAGAAGCTTGTTTTCCTTAGCCAGTAACGGGGACTTTCGGGACTAATCTCTTGTTTGTCCTCAGTTTGTTGTTTTCGTTAAGAAGTCACCTCATTGCTGGGATGCCAAAGTTCGGAAAATGTCTTTGGGCGCGCCGGTCAGGATAAAGAAAGAAAAATATCAAAAGATGAGGTCATTCGTTGGGTCATTCGTCAAACATTTGCTTCCCAGGAAAGAGGAGGGAGCTAAAGCACTTTAAGTCACTATAAAGTCGAATAGCAACCATGGCATTTTGCATCGGTTTGCATCGGTTGAAGGGGTCGGGTGGGGCGGGATGTAGTTTGTGGGCCGTTGTTTTGGTGGATTAAATAGAGGGGAACAGACTTCCCCACCTGTTTCCATTGTAAAGGAAGTGTATACACTCCACAGTCTGAATTTGGCTTTGATTTGAAGATATTGGGTGATTCTGATTTTATTATTTATGGTTCTCCCCATTCAAACCAACCCAATACTTGATGGGCTGGGTTGAATCAGATTTCTTTTGCTGTACTCTGAGTGCTTAACCTGGATGGCCCTGTAGTGTTTTAACTACCTGGACAAGGTTCCCATCATATCCTATTGGAGATGTAACTGGACCAGGCTCTTGGCCCATGCAATGCCATGGCTCTGTTTGGCTCTCACTTAGAGAAGGATATACTGCAATTCATGTCAGACCAGTGAAATATTTCAAAGGCTTGTTTTATACTTATATTTTAGATCAATAAAATGTCAAATGAGTGTTTGAATCCTAACTGCTCATCTTCCCCATCCAAATACATTGGCCCCTCAATGCGGTTTATTTTTTTCCCTCTCTTGGTCCGTGACATTTCTACTTTGGTATGAATTGTAGTATACAAAATATTGCTTTTGGCAACTCTATCCCTGTGTGGTGTGCTAAGCCTATGCTACAATCCTACGAGTGCTGTATTTCCTTTTTCGGTGTGCTGTTGTACCTCATGTTCTGCATTACAACTTTAATGTAAAGAAAATCCTACAGCACAATTCTGTGTTACCATGTAATACATAACACTGCGACCACATGCACTGGTGAGCTGCCGTTGGTATTGTGTGACGCGACTCTTGAACACTAGCCTGCTGTTCCAAGCACAGTGGACATGGTTGTGTTTATCTGGCCTTATAGACAATTATTGACTAACTTTAAGAGTGAGGGCAAGTGAATATGAAGCCATTTTCTGCATTCATCTTCTTCCTGTTATGGCTTATGGCAATGAACTGGACTGCTCTCTCTGCAATAAAAAACAATCATTTAAAATAAAAAATAAAGAAGTCTGTAAATGAATGAATGTTGAGATTAATATCTTGCTCTAACTCTAATGGCCCCAGAACTTGAACACATAGTCTTGATTATATTATAGCATAATGAACATTGTGCCGCACAAGAAGCTGTATATGCATCATAAGGAGGCACATTTAAAAGGACTGCCTAGTGATTGATGGGTCAATAAGTTGTTGGCATTACCTTCTAATTGATCTGGGACCTTGCGGGTGAGACAGTGACAGTAAAGACAAATGCCTCAGATTCAACTTCAACTGAATATGTCAATGGACCTGGTAATACATTTGTACTTTGAGTTGGCCTGCCTACCTCATATAATCCATATCTACATCGAAGTCTGTACTAAACAAACATGTCAAAGACTAATGATTGTTTCAGAGTCAAGGCAAAAACCAATAGAATAATGTTCTCAGACAATTATTTGAAGCAGAATACATCAGTGATAATTTGCCATAACAACATGATGGCCTAAAATAAGGACAAGAGGAAAACGTATAAAGCCACATAATTAGTTTGGGATCTTTGATGGTTTTTCATTTATTTTTGATGGTTTTAGAAAACAGCCGAGCAGCCTTGGCCCCTCTGTCTGTCATTAATGCCGTTTCATTAAGTTCCTCCTCCTCAGATGATGAAGATTGACTGCTATAATGGGGCTGAAAACAGTTGCGAATGGCACCACACACACCGGCAATGACTTACTCCTATAGGATACCCCATGTGGAGTATGAGAGCACGCATTTAGATGAAATATGGAGATCATCATCCCTGTAGCATGTGGAACTTGTTATCGCCTCTTCCATTTGCAAATTAAATTAGCTTGCTAGACATGGCCTCGTCAGTTGAGATGGGGAGGAGGCGTAGGCCTTTTCCTCGGGAAGGAATAACCTATTTGATCAAGTATGTCTTGACACTGTCTTGACAGATGCCTAACCCTCTCAACAACAACAGCACACACGCTGGACCCATCGATAGGAGCTGTGATTACACATTACAGTTCATTACAGAATTGTGAGGGAAATTCCAGAACTCTTGTGGATAGTTTAAAATAAAAAACAAACTTGGATTACTTTAATTACTGTTTAAGTAATCCTAAATTTACTGGACTTGATGGATCTTATGTTATCTCACACATTAGATCAACAATGGAGGGGTTCCAAACTTTACAAGAAATCATGTGGAAACATTTGTAATTGAAAGCCTGAGACTTTGAGCTTCCTAATCCCTTCAGCTATAGCCTTTAATTGTCTTGGGACCCAGAGATCTCGTCTGCCAGTAATTACAGTCAGACGAGGACTTCCAGATTTACTGCTGTTGCACCACACCACTCCATAAATTAAAAGTAGTGTTAATTAAATTCTGGTGTGACAAATTGGCCTCACTTGCCAACATTGGTCACGTCAATAATGCCCATGTGGTTTGAATTTGAATTAATTCTTTGGAAAGGAACTTGCGTGAGAGTAACAGACAGCTCTCTCATGACATATGTTGGGAAGACTTCTGCCCTCTTCCTCATTCACTCGATTCATTAGATATAGGCTGACGTTCAGACTAGACCCACTTGTCAATGGATCGGTTACATACAAGATCCAGAACATAAAGTTTGTGTGTTCCCACGATGCACAATTTATATCGTAAAGGATTGCATTATACTACGTGTATTGTTTCTATTGAACGACCACAGGCACACACACACACACACACACAGATATAACAATGTACACACTTACAAGTGCACACTTACACAAACACATTTAAGTGTGTTGTAAAAACATTCTAGGACCGGTGGGACCCTGGGCGAACAAAAGCAGGCACAGGTGTGCGAGGCCCGCCTAATGGATCCTGACAGATTGAAAATAAGAGAACGTTAACGCTGGCTCTATTTCCATGTGTTACATTGCAACAGCAAGACAGAATCATTAAAGTACAATGCGGTTCTCTATATATAGTTTACACGGTTTGTACACCTACAATATGTAGTCACTAGAGGGCTATCAAGGCTAGCATTAGCATGGGCCATTGCTGTTAACAGTTAATGGTGCCCAACAGCTGGCTGATGATACATAGCCTTTCTCATTTGTGGTGTTAATAATGTGTATGTGCAGTATGTGTTACATGATAGCACTCCCATGCTCCCATGCGTTTTATCGACATCGCAAAGTCGGGGCACCAAAGTGTCAGAAATGCGCATGCCATTGTTCTCTTTCTTCTTTGCGACCTTTGCTCCTTTCTCTGTGGACAAGCCCGCAGAAAGTCACACATTGAGTCCAGTGAGCCACTGGGAGCTCTAAACATGAATGAGACATTTAAAACCAAATACAGACACACACACACACACACACACACACACATACACAAACAGCCACACACACACACGGGTTGAATCCCAGCCAGGACAGTTGTCTCTCAGGCTGTATCCTGATGCTGGGGTAACGTTGTGGGGGGGCCCCCCCTGCTGGCCCCAGACCTCCCCATCATGCTCTGCCCCCCAGCCTCCGCCCTCCGGTCAACCCCCATGCACCCGCTCCAAAAAGAAACTGGGTTAGCGAACAGCAGGGAGAAAGGGGAAAGGCACACCAGAAGGGCCACAAAGGGAGATGGCATCGTGATGACATCTAGACACAGATGCCACGGATTCCTCCAGGAAGTTGGCAATCACCCCCCCCCCCCCCCCCCCCACCCCCGTCACAAGTGAGTGAGCTTCAGACAGTTGAAGTAGACGTTCCTGGTACTGGGTAGGTTTTTGAAGTGAGGCAACCGCAGCTGTAATTATCACAGGAGGGCTGGCCCAGGTAAACACGCAACGCCTTTATTATGAACAGATGGCTTTGACCATCTGCTCATTACATAACCACCATTTCTCTATTCAGCAGAGACGGCCCCAAAGTCTCCGTACAGAAGATGACTTTATGGCCGTGGGGTTTGTTTGTTAAAGAAGCTGGGCTCCCGAGTGTGGAAAAGTGTTGCTTTCTTCTTGGCATGAAGGAAAAACAAAGCACTGCCAACATGGACTTTTTAATTACGCAGCACTCAACGACAACATCAATCTGATTAGTTATTTGTGTAACAACAAATAACTCATTTGTGTTTTTGTATGTGTGTGTGAGTGCATAAATATTGTGTGTACGGGGGTGCTTGTGTTTGTGTGTGTATGGTTGTGCATGAGCTTGTCTGTGTGTGTGTGTGTGTGTGTGTGTGTGTGTCAATACCATGTGTGCGGGGTTTCTGGTGTTTGTGTATTTGCGTTTGTATGTGTGTGTGTGTGTGTGTGTGTGTGTACGCGTGTATTGTGTGTGAGTGTCTTTCTGCATCAGGACCCTGCTGCCATTGGGTGCCATGTTTGTCTGTGATCCTGTTTGTGCATTGGAGTCCATGTGTCAATCGGTATTTTTAGCACTACCTCTCACTGCATTGCAATGGCACTCATTCACGCCCCTTCAAACCTAACCACCCCCGCCCACCCCCCCTTTCCCAGTCCCATCCTGTCCGCCACAATATTCACTCTCACTGGAAGGAGCCAGCAACAGTCTGCCTGGAAGTTTAAAAGAGAGAGAGAGAGAGAGACAGAGACAGAGAGAGAGCCAGAGAGAGAGAGAGAGAGATAAGGGCCATGAAAACAGACCAAAAGGGATCAGAGTTTGACACAGAGACCTTGAACATGCCTCTGGAGTAAAGAACTCTGATGAAGGGCTTTCTCTTCAACTGGCGTTTGTTCCACCGAGAAATGCACAGTTTTTAAAAAATATATATAGATGAGGAACTATAAAAATAAAGTAGCTCTGATGATGGTTTACTGTGCATCATGCACATAAATGTGTGTGGGCCTACACATACAGTATGTCATGGGAATATGAACCAGGGAACGCTGGTTCAGACGGCGGCGTATGGAAGCTCGGGGGAAGTGTTAAGCGCTGCATCCCTGTGAATGGGAGTCTGCTCATGTAATTGGTGAGAGACAATGAGTGAAGGGGGCCACGACAAAGTAAATCAGGACACATCCGATTCCGCTCATGGGAAATAAATCCCAACGCGCTATTGTTAGCCGCGGACGAGAGAGAGGGGCCATTTCCATCCACAGCCCCCATAGGAGAGGAGCAAGAAGAAGACAGAGAGAGAGAGAGAGAGAGAGAGAGAGAGAGAGAGAGAGAGAGAGGGAAGGAAAGGCCAGGGAGGGAGGGTTGAGGGAAACAGGAAGAGAAATACTAGAGGGGCGAGTGTGACGGTTTGAACAGGGCACGACAGTTGTACAATAACCACCCCAAATGTTGCGCGTGTCTGTCTGTCTGTGTGTGTGTGTGTGTGTGTGTGTGTGTGTGCATGTGTGTGTGTGAGTATAGGGGAGCGATGGTGGGAGGCCAGGAGGGAGAAATCCAACACTCAGTAGACCCCCGGTCCCCCCGCCCCCCCCCCCCCCCCGGAGGTAGGGGCGACATAAATGTGCTTTGCCTCAGCTGAGAGTCTCCAGAGAGTTGCGACTGTGCGTGTGTGTGTGTGTGTGTGTGTGTGTGTGAGGGGGGGGGGGGGTCACTGGAAACGGCCGCCTTGCTAGCATCGCTAGCATCTCTGCATCCTACATCCCCCACCCCCCACACACCCTGCCCCTCCGCATTCCCCTGACAACACTGAGCCCACCACACCATTCCTAGACACACACACACACACACACACACACACACACACACACATCACATGCACACGTACGCACACATTTGCGCACACTCACTCAGATACACACACCCACATCTAGGCTCATGCAAACAGGCAGACATTCTGAGACACACGGTACACACAAACACACACACACACACACAGACCCACATCTAGGATCATGCAGAGAGACATGTTGTGGTTACACCTGAATCAGGTTGTTGTATACTGGGATGGCTCCCAGTATAAATGAATGATATCTGCATATTGTTACAATGTGTCCAAGAGATTTTCTGTCTACTGTCCATTCCATTGTGGAAAGGATGTTACATAGACCTATACATCTATATTTCTAAATACCTATACATATATACTGTATAATATAGAACTACCGTCACTCGGCATTATACGTTAGTGAGTGTTAGTGTTAGTGTTGTGTGTAGTGTTAGTGTTGAGGCTGAAAAATTTTGAGGAATGAAAAAAACTGTTTCACCACTAGAGCGAGAGAACGATAAGATAAATTCCTTGCGGCCTCAATCACTATCGGACTCAGACGAGACAGACTTATCTGAGCAGAAGAAGAAAAAAATATCTTTTGATCCCAGAGCCAGAGAGTGAAAATTGAGAGGAGCTGACAAACTTTTTCCACCGTGAACACCTCCAAAGAGCCAGGGGCCGCGTGACCCACTGTGACCCCCACCCAGCATCCTCCCCCTGGGGGGTCGGTGCTGACCCCATGACCCCCTGACACCTCCACCACTAGAGACCTTCCCCCGGCCCCCACTCCCCCTGGGTCCAATCAAACGCCACCTCCCCCCCAGGTCTGTGACACTGATCCTGATCCAGCCCAGGCATACCAGTTACGGTAAACAGACCATCGGGGGGGGGGGGGTGTGGCCTGGTGGGTGGGGGAGGGGTGTACTGGGACAAACAAACTCATTCTCTGGGTAAAGACATGACAGGGGACTTAACTTTACTTGTTATATGTAGACATCCCCACATACACAGTCTTTCCCTTTATAAACACACCACCCCAGTGATTTAATGTTCACAAGAATTCGGAAGATCACGTCCGTAAAGGAATAACATTGAGTGACCACCATCTGATTTGGAATCACTGGAATGCAAATCCTTTTCAGAGAGAGGGATGGCTTGGAGCCAACTGTGCGAAACAAGCCCAGTACTGTGGCTGGGTTTTATCTTTTAAATCCAGGCATTGTAAATGGTGGAGATTGACTGGTTTCCAGTATTCCCAGTGAATGAGCGACTGGGGAAGTCGTTTCAGAGGCCAGAATGTTGGGCATGTGGGTTTGTGTCGGTTCCTTGCATACTGCAGGCTTGGCATTCTGGAAAGTATCCGTGTTGTCAGAATCCAGTCCAGCTGTCAGACCCCCGCATGGGAGGGGTGGGGGGGCGCTGTGTGTTGGTGGGTGTTTGAAGTATACATGTGTGTATTTGTCTGACTGTGTGTGTGTGTGTTGGTGGGTCTTTGAAGTATACATGTGTATTTGTGTATTTTTCTGACTGTGTGTGTATGTTGGTGTGTGTGTATGTGTGTGTGTGTGTGTGTGTGTGTGTGTGTGTGTGTGTGTGTGTGTGTGTGTGTGTGTGTGTGTGTGTGTGTGTGTGTGTGTGTGTGTGTGTGTATAGACATATGAATGCCCTGAGGAATATCAGTCCTGAATAAAAAAAAATTAAAAGTTGTTTTGGCTGAAATTAATTCATCTATCTCACCCAAAATGACAGGCAATAGCTCATCTGTCATCCCTCAACAACATTTCCCAGAAACCTGACAATTTTTAATTAAATCAAAATGATTATGCAAAACCACTAAAATCATCTTTCAGCTGACAAGATCAATTTTAGTATTTTTCTCACCAGTCTTATTTCTCATTTGAATATGAATCAGTATTTATTTTTGGATGGCTGTGTTTTTTTTTTTACCTTTCTCTGCTTGTACCTTTTGCTTAGACTGCCATTACCTCCACGCTGACTCATCCGTTTTCCGCAACTTGAACTTCTCCGTTATCACTCTCTCTCTCTCTCTCTCTCTCTCTCTCTCTCTGTCTCCCTTGCTCTCCCATTCTTTTTTTTCTTCCCTCAACTGAATTCCACACAGGATCAGACCTGCTGTTTATGCTCCGCTAGTTTTCTCTCAGTGAAGCAAGATGGTGGAAGAGACAGAGGAGGAAGAAAGAGGAAGCAGGAAGCCTGCATTGACAGCAAGCCCTCTCTTTTACGTTCCTGTGAAAGAGAAAAAGGGACTCAAGATACAAAGAAAAGGGTAGGGCACAGAGAGGCACAGAAAATAGCACAGCACAGCGAAGAGGAAAGGAAATAGAAATGGAAAATAGTGAAAGGGTCATAACTTCTACCAGGGGATTTTTTTCACGGTTGCCTAGACAACCAACAAAGCCGGGCCATGTGCAGTAAAGGAGCTGAGGAGACAACAGAGGAGACGGCAGAGGAGACGACGGAGGAGACGAAAGAGGCCCCGGAGAGGCGCGAAGAACGACTTCATTCATGTACAATAAAACATGCAGACAACTCTTTGGGCATTCCGTCTCATTCTCTGTAATTATGACTGAACGGTACTTTAGTACTGTGCTGCAGTATATCCATTAACTATTTAAGTGTGATCCCCAGTAATCTGCCTTTCTATTCTTTTTTTTTTTTTACATCAAACTAACAAAACCAAATCCAACCACGGTATTGCAGAGGAAACGAACGAAACGCAGTCAAGCAGCACTAAAATTTGAATTTCTGAAGAAAGTCTTGTTGTTTCCATGACACTTTGAATACGGTGCATAAATATAGATAGATAGATAGATAGATAGAGATAGATAGATAGATAGATAGATAGATAGATAGATAGATACATACATACATACATACATACATACATACATATATACATAGCTAGATAGGTAGATAGATACATACATACATACATACATACATACATAGATATATAGATAGCTAGATAGGTAGATAGAAAGATAGATAGATAGATACATACATACATACATACATACATACATAGATATATAGATAACAACTTTATTAATCCACCGGAGGGGAAATTCAGCCCAGCAGCAGTGGAAAACACATGATAAGATACTGTAAAATAAAAATAAATACTAATGAAAACAAATAGACACTAAAGTAAATGCTAAAGTAAAGACAAACAGGGCCAACAAAACAGACGGTATAAACAATATAATTTGTGTAAAGTGTAAATTATAAAGTGGCTAAGTACCAGTACTTCACAGTATATTAACGTGTATAAATGCAAATGTAAACAAAGAGAAGTGGCTCAGTGATCAAGTAAATATATATGTTCCTATACATATAGTATATATACACTCATACATAAACACACACACACACACACACATTCACATACACATACATGCATCAGGTGCTGTTCTATAGCCTAATGGCTGTCGGCACAAAGGAGCGCTTGAAACAGTCCGTCTTGCACCTGGGGGAAATGAATCTGTGACTGAAGGTGCTCCCCATCTGCCACAGCTCAACAGAAGGTTACCAAGGATGGATTTAAATGTCTCTCATCCTCCTCTCCACCACTACCTCCAGACTACCCCCTCCTCTCCACCACTATCTCCAGACTGTCCAGT
>NC_140278.1:18687522-18700022 GCF_964030765.1 Micromesistius poutassou
ACTATCCTTATGAAAGGAATGCAGCCCATTAAAGGTGCAATTCACTCTTCTCCTTTGTGTTCCTTAAATTAATTAATCCTCTGGTCAGGACTGCTGGACTGTTTCAAAGTACCTGGTCACAGGCATGCAGTTAACTGACTGTCCGACTGATTGCTAGAGGCGCAATAGACCTCCATGTTCTTCAGTGAAATATGTAATTATAATTATTTTTTATTTTTTAAACTGTAGGATTTAGCTTCAAGGCATTGTGTTGCTCTGTTTAATTGCTTCTGCCATAATGGATGTCTCTCTGGCACTCCACCCTCACCTCTAGTCTTCCCTCTACCAGGGCCAGCCCCAGAACCTCCTCTCCTTTCCTCTGCTATCTCCACCCCCCCCACCTAACATATACCTTTGATGTTGTAATGAGTCACCCTAGCAATCTGTCTCCAACATGAATTCTTTTTTTGCCATTGGACTATCAATTTCCCTTTGAAGCAACACCTAGATGTTTAATGTACTCACCTTATCACCTAATTTTTGACTTTTTCTTTTTACTTTACTTTACTTTTTACGACACACACACACACACACACACACCCACCCACACACACACACACACACACAATCCCCACTGTGTAATGAATACATGCAAATGATGAATGTTCTCTAAATACATTTCTGTGGGTTGTGTTACTGTAATCATCTACGGTAATGCTGCTGGGCCAACTCGCAGCACAATGGTTGAAGCCTGTTTAGTCTCATTAAGCAGTTTAAACTTTATTAAGCTTATTGTTCCTGTCTTACCACAATCCTACACACCAAGGGAACTTTATACCCCCAAAAAAGCTACTTTCTGGAAAGATATAAACCCTTAAAAACTTTAAGCCAGAGTTTCTTTCTGACTAATATCTTTCTCCCCATTCTCCCTCTGTATTTCAGCTCATGCACACCTCTCTGTACGGCTGGGGAAGGAGCGGGTGTGTGCGATCATACAGTTCCTCATGTGCTACAGCATGACGCTATTAATGATTTTCTGCTCCGGGGGGCAAATTGTAGCTCTGAAACTTGCTGTAAAAATACATTTTAAACAAAACCCTACTTCGCATCAAAACGCGCCTGGAAATAACTCCTTGCTGATGTCTGTGTTGAAGTGACATGACGGAAGTGTTGAGTGGGCCGGGGTGCAGGGTTTTAGTGGGGAAGGCCTATATTAGCCCTAGGATGCCTGCATGGGACATATCATTTAACTGGTTTGCCAGTTAAATGATGTGTGTGTGTGTGTGTGTGTGTGTGTGTGTGTTGGCATAAAGTTTCACAGCCTGACCATTTAATGCTCAGAACATTATGCGGCTCACGTAATCTAGCGGGCTTCAGCTGGGTGTCATGTGTGTCCAGCCCCCTAACCCTAACCGGCATGGCGGGGCAGGGCAGGGCTCACGTTTTGATGACGTGTTATGTGTGCATCCCACCACCGGGGTTTGATTAAAACATCTCAGAAGAAGAAACAGACTAGCAGCTGGATATGTATCACGGTACCCTCCAGTTTTTTGTGCCATATTTCCTGTGATTTATGTTGATGTGCGAAAGTGCAGGCATAGTGGCCGTGCCAGCTGTTTATTTTTCACTCATATGCACACTATCTTTAATGGGAGAACGAGAAGCATGGCTGCCTGCTAGTTACCCTATAAAGAGAGCGCCCATAGGCTCAGTCTGTACTCCTGCCATCCAAAGGTGATATGACTGCGCTGGTTCCTTGCTATAAACCAAACAAGTCCCTGCGGGTAAACAGATTGTCTGCAGAAGACAATGTTGTTAATCTGTACTTATTAATTAATTAATTGTCAAAAACCAACCTTCATGTATGAAAAAACAAACACAAAACAGCAGCACATCTATTACTATTTTAGCATTTTATCATAGTAACAAACATTAATAACGTGAGCTGTAGTTCTGGCACTTCATGGTGATGAAGCTCAAACCCATTAGCCTGCACACTACGGTGTGCACCTTAGTATACCGACTACAAAGTACTCAATACACCTCTTTAGAGGAGGCTTATGCTCTCTCTCTCTTTTAATGGATTTGTTTCAGTATCGCTATCGAGATATTTAGGCAGATATCGTATCAAAGTCATTATCTTTGTCTCTTGACAACAAACATCACGGACATAAAAAAAAAAGATTGCTGCTCAACCTAAGCACTACACATCCACATACACCATAGCATTATACTATAGTTGTCCGGGAAGCATAACTCTCGTTACAATACAAACACTTATACTGTAAGTGTCTCGGACATCACGTACAACCGCTGCCCAGACTATGGAAAGCCAAACCGTTAAGAAATAATATGATATTTTACGTTACCTACACATTGTCTGTGTATTGTCAACGTGCAAACAACATGTAGTTAACGTGTTTTTCATACCAGACAGAGCACTAAACATACACCTCGCCTCCGGTTTCCCTTGTTCATGGCGTCGAAGAGTATACTAAAAGGCACTTCAGCGTCACAAAAAGACAATTACACGCATTTTAGGCAGGGTGAAACGTTCACGTAGTGTTTTGGGGAGACATAGGACATTTAACGCCTGATTTCTCTAAATGAGGGTCTTATTTCAGTAACGGTGATAAAATTACATTACTATTTTGACACGCATATTACCACGTTTATGGGCAACACAACCAACGTATTCCGGCAGTACCTGTGACACACACATGCAGGTGTGTGTAGCCCCACGAGATGCAAATGCTGGTCAAGCCACAAAGCGCATGTAAAAGACAGGTAACCTTAGCCGCAGCATTCTCTACAGTCATTCCTGATGAGAGAGATAAGAGTTGTATCAATGTGCACGGCTAGCAAAAGCATCCCAACACTCAAAGTTCACTCCCCATTATCGTTAAGAAATCAATGTCGCTGCAAGGCGTGTATTATAAGTTTGTTGTTCAAACTAGACTGATCCTGTTGTGTTAAACACGGCGCCTCTGGTTCCCTAACCCAGCATGCTGTCTTTAATCAGAAACAGAACCGGCCTCACGCTGGCTCTGTTTGGCTCTGTGTAAAAAAGCAATTCCGACATAATGACGGATCGTCTTTATGGCAGTATTGCGGGATCTCTGCATAAAAGGGTCTTGTGTGCGTGTTCTGTTTGTCTGCTGCATGTGTCTGACAAAAAAATCGTCTCACAACTGAAGACTCTCTGTTCTTCCGCTTTCATAATATATTACAAACGAGCAGGAGGTATGAGTAAGCTTTACTCACACTAACGCAACATGCTGAGTCCCACCGAACGCAGACCGGTTCGACCGGATCTCTGCCTTTCTTTCTCTCTTTTCCTTTTTCCATACTTTGCCAATTTTCCCCCTCTCTCCGGGTTCAAGAGCACTGGCTAAGTCATTCCTGACCTTGTCATCTAACACTCTTTATTTTTTTTATCGTCCACCTCTAACAAGTGGATGGAAAAGTAGTCGCCACCCGCCAAGCTCTTTTTTCTGTTCTTCCATCACGGGACCTCTCGCTGTTTTTGTGTGCCGTCTCCCTCCCTCCCTCTGGGTCTCTCTCAGGTGGCACAAACCGTTTTCTCTCTGTCCATTGTGAGACTAGCACTGTGCTGTCATGTCCCCCCCCCTACCCCCCGGTGTGGTGGTAGATAGACTCTCTAATGTGGCGGTGTGTGTGAGAGAGAGGGTGCAAATTGAATTCAGGGAATTGGGCGTCAGCAGCCTCATGGTCACATCGCCGTTCTAAAACTGCTCCCTGAAGGCCACTTGCTGGCGTCAAACTAGCAACGGCAACAGAAAAAAGCATCCTCTACGTGTGCACATTCCACTGCTTCTCTGTCACATTAGCATGCAAATGCTAGTCCGGAGAAACGCTGCTTCAGGCGGAATATTGCAGGGGGAAAAAGGAAAAAGAGTTTTAGTTTCACAGTTCTGGGTCAGTGTATTCTCTCAAGAGCGTCGACTCCCTTAAAGGCCACAGACCGCTCTCTCAGGCTCACCGTCGGTGCACAGTCACACACCCACCTCGTTAACTTAACTCACTGGAGCGGCAGCTGGTGCCCCGGTCCATCCAAAAACCGGTTTAACGGAAAGAAAGTGTGAGTGAAAGGGAGAGTGGCAAAGGGGGAGCCAGCTCTCGAGGCCCTCTCCCTGCTACCTGTGCAGACACGTATAATCTTTTGACGATGCAAAGAAAGCCAGGGAACAGGAGAGAGTTCAGCAAGAGCCTCAGTTCCCAGGGGGCCGAAACCAGTTTTTCCCAACGCACGCTGTCGGGTGAGTAGTGAGCGGGAATGATGTTGAAGACACTCGTTCACTTTCACACACTCCTCAAAACGTGTGCGAAAGTGCTACAGGGCTATAGGGGCTAAACTGGGATGCTCCCTGAAGATAACGCCATTGGCATAAACAGCATGGCTCTGCCAAAGGCAAGACCTTATCTTCCAATGTTATTTGAAATAATTAATTTGAAATAATGAATTTGAAATAATTATATGTATGATTATATAATTATATAATTATATATGTCTGCTATTGACTAATGACTTGGTTTATTCTGGATTATCCTGTCTTTTTTGGTGTTGTAAAATAGTTCATAGTCCAATATAGGGATTATACTAGCGAGACTGATGAATAAACACACATGAATATATACGTTGTGCGTTATATAGATGAGATGCATTTACGGGACGACGATCTGACCACAACATGGGGGAACTATAAAGAAAAGCAATAAGCAGACAAAACAAGCTTGAGTGAGCGGTGTATTGTTTCCGCGGTGTTTGGCTTCCTTTGAGGCCCACGCCTCATTCTCTGGGGTCCAACCTGTGCTAATCACTCACCATTTGTCTCAGTCTGGCCCGCATGCATGCTGAAGAATGCTGCAGCTGATGCTGTGGGTGACGGTGGTGGGCGGGAGCAGGGGAAATCCAACACTTTGTTTTCAAGTTTGTGGGCAAACTCGGAATTGAGAGGAAAAATGGTGAATGTGACACTCGTGACAATTTGTCAAGTCAGGATTTGGTTCAAGCATGTATTAAACCTGGCATTGTCATAAGCATATTTCGCCCACTTTGGCCCCCATTCAAGGAGCTTCGTGTAAATGTAGGTTTCTACTTGCCTGTGAACCAGCTTTGGTAGAATTTGCAGGGGTTTGCGTCGTGCTAATTATTTTGACACTTTGTGGATCAGGCAATTATGAATGCTTGTGGATTCCATTTGTCTCCTCACAGAGAGCGGGTAGTTTGTCCTATTATGAGTCACTCCACGCAGCATAGCCAAGTTATTACTGGAATCACCTTCTCTCTCTCTCCCCACCCCTCCACCCCGCCTCCTCTCTGCCCTCCTCCTCCAACAACCATCCATCTCCATCAACAGTTAATTTTATAAAACCCCTTAAACATCCGTCACCCGATGTAGTAACTTTCTCCTGCTGCTCGTCATCGCTCCCTAATGTCTTATACTTCTGCTACTCTATTGCCGCTGTCTTCTCCTCAGTTTTTTAGCTCTTTTTAAGTGACTCTTAAGTGACTCACCCACCCTCCTCCTCCTCTTCCTCCACCTGCCCCACGCTGGGGGTTAACAAAACCCTCGGGGCTACAATCATCCATGGCATCCATCATAATATCACTCATGAAACGCAGAAAATATCTAATCAGTACATTTTTAAAGTTCAGACCTAAGCCAAGTTTTCTAAGCCACTTTATGCACATAAACTTCATGCAGATTTATATTGAAGAAGAGTTATGTTAGTGTGTAAGGATTGCAAGTAGTCCAATCTACTAGTGTAAAAAGTCTAAAGCATCAAAAAATTATTCATACAAGGTGAGACTCCAGCATACCTTATTAGGAGGACTACAACCGTTCTCAAGAAGCTGAAATAAATTCACAGCAATAGTGCCACGAAACCACTTTGGTTTGTCGTAATCAGTTACAGTCATTGTGAACTCAATGCCATTCCACATCGATGACGAACTCTTTTGAAGAAGCAGTGTACCACACAGCCTTTCAGTGGAAGATCACCGTCTGAGTGGACCAGTTGTACGATGCCCAGCCATCTAATCCTTGAAAGTGTGACTGGCTTTGTGTGTTTTATGCTTAATTTCAAATGCTGGCTCCACATGATTTCTCATTACACATCATTGCTCATTGTCTCGTTAGCTTCTCGTGCATACTCATCGCAGAAGTATTTGCTCTTCGACTGTCAACCGTCAAGGTCTACTTCCTGTCTGAATTTTTATTGCTAACCTTTCAGGAGAGCAATTAAACATTTTGCATTTGATAGCCGAAGTCTTCAGGCATAACTAGACTGGAATAATGAGAACAGTAGTGCCAACTCTCTCACCCCTGTCCTTCAACACAAAGAGAACCCTCACCCTCTCCCCTCTTCTCTGAGTCATGTCTGTTTTAGATGGCAGGCTTAGTTAGAACTTCACACGTCACACAATGTGCTGTAACAGCAATGTTGCAGAGGAGCCAATTGTAATTTATACTGTCCAAGGGCTGAGTACAGCCTTCAAAATAAATTGAAAGAAATACAAATGTTAACATTTTAAAGTGAGTTGATGCCAACATTATGGTCGTCTCGATATATGGGGGCCGCTGCCAAAGGATGTCTTGCCAGTGGTTCACCGTGCCAATGTAATTACGGAGGGTCTGGCAAAAGAGACAAGGCAATGATGACAAACTTCTTAAGTTTCATCCTCTCCGGCTTGCCCTCCCCTCCGCTCTTTGTCACTCTGTCTCTCTCTCTGATTCCCACATAATCTTGTCCTTGTGCGTCCCTCACTGTCGTCTGTGGCCGGTTGTGCAAAACACTCAGACGCAGCAGGCTTCTGGTCGTGTTTCCGCTAGGCCCAGCGAGCACATCACTCCAGACAGGTTGTTGGAGGAGGACACACACACACACACACACACACACACACACACACACACACACACACACACAAATTTTGATCGCGATTTCGATTTCAGAGTGAAACGATCACCAAACTAATATATTTTTAATAGAAATTGCAGAACAGCTGGACTCATATCTGGACTTTATTTTCTATTTGACCATTTTGTGTATTTTTTTAAGGGGAAATTTCAAAGTTCTCATTTACAAAGTGTTTTTTTTGGAGAGTAATTATGAATAAATGCATCATGTTTTCAAACTCAAAAATAATCGTTCGAATAATCGAGATTTCAATATTGACCTATATAATCGTGATTATGATTTTTTTCCATAATCGAGCAGCCCTAACACACACACACACACACACACACACACACACACACACACACACACACATTGTTCAGCACCACTTGATTCTCTGTTAACAACAATGTTTGATGGCCTTCGGCCACAGAGACCTTCGTCTTCGTCTTGTTCCTGTTATCTTTCGGTGTTCCGAATGTTTCCTCTGTTTCAGTTTCCATCACCAGCTGATGTATAGCAAACAACCATTCTGCTACGTTGTTGAGAAATGTACCCTCCCTACATTGTTTACATGTAGGGAGGGTACAGCAGCTGTCATGGAGATTACCTTGGGATTGTTTTGTGTTATGGGGACATAAGTCATTTTAATGTCTTCACGTTTTGTCATTTAAATTTTCTGTCTTTCCACCCTACCTACCTGCCAAACCAAATCTTCTTGGTTTGGCAATGTCACTCCCCCTCTGTTTCACTGTGTCTTGAAAACTTGCAGCATACCTGTGTGTTATATAGACCCTGTCTCTCAGTGAGGACAGCTGCACTGGCTGGCTATCCCTGAAATTGCCTCTGTTCCCTCTCCCCAGCCAACACACATTCTCTCTCTCTCTCTCTCTCTCTCTCTCTCTCTCTCTCTCTCTCTCTCTCTCTCTCTCTCTCTCTCAAATCTTCTCTTCTCCTGAATTTCCTCTAGGTCTCCCACTAATGCCACCACACCCCCACTCCACTCCTGTGTCACTACAGCTGTGGGTCAGCTGTTGCTCTACAGCAGCCTGGTCAGGGATGAAGACGCAACAGAGAGAGAGAGTCTATGGGGAGCTCAGACAAATTTCTCCCTCTCTATTACTCCCCACGCCTCTCCCTCCCTCTCGCCTTCTCTCCCCCTCCCTCTTTTCTGGCAGTTGTCATCGTGTGCGCCTTTTGTCCAGCTCTTTGCCCTCCATTACCACTCTCCCACACAGACACAACATGTAGCAGGAATAGCTTTTGGGCTAATCGACTGGTTTGTTGATTGCATTAGCATGAGCCTGGTCAACCTCTGTTTAATACAAACGGTTTAATTCTGAACAAATGATGCCTGAATCTGAAACCTGATTCGGCGAGGCGTCATGACCTCATCATCTAACACATGGAGAGTACCTCCAAGAAGAAGAAAAGGAGCCGAATTAGAATAATGAGGCAACCCAAAGCCAGGTGCATTGTACCAAAACAACACTCATTCTGTTCACTCTCCTACTCCCTTTGTGTGCGCATTGCTTTTACTCATCATCCCAACAAAAAGCGGGGAATCTAAATTAGCTTCAACCTTTCCACTCTGCATTCGGGAGGACATACGCTTGACATCCCGAGTACAAAAGCAGTCCTTGACGTAGACATGACGAGCTAACCCTATCACCCACGGTTACCTGGCTGTGTGTCTTCTTACCTTAAAACGCATTAAGCATTTGACGGAGCATCACACACCACAGAGACCTAATCGTATTCGTCTTTTGGATTTGACTCATTGGAAAAGGCATGCCTGTTTAAAGTGTTGAACAAAGAACATGCTGCTGTGGTCTAATAGGATTTCAGGGAGAGTTGATTTATGGACAGGGAAGTTTGGTTGGGGAACTGCGTTGCCCGAGGCTGTGTGTGTGTGTGTGTGTGATTGTGTGTGTGTGATTGTGTGTGTGTGTGTGTGTGTGTGTGTGTGTGTGTGTGTGTGATTGTGTGTGTGTGTGTGTGTGTGTGTGTGTGTGTGTGTGTGTGTGTGTGGGTTGCAGGTGGTGTTGTTTTTGTTGGCTGCCCCATGAAGAATACACAACCAGACTAGACCCTAAGGGTAGCCATGGCTTCCGTTCACAGCCCTGTTTCTCTAAACTTCTCTCTCTCCTCTTCTTCTTCACCACAGGTATGCCCGTGGACATCGGCTTGTCTTCGGACAGGTAACAAGGTCTTCCACCATCGCCATGTCTACTGCAGCCCAGGGGTGGTGGTTGCGGGTCGCGCTTGCCTCCGTCGTGTTGACGCTGGCGTCCTCTTCCGACGAAGAGTATCAACACTTCAATCCAGGTGAGAGGAGGTCAAACATCACATAGGGTAGGAAGCAGACTTTAATCTCTAAGGTTTTCCACCAAGGAAAACATACCAATACACAATCTATAATACTCAAGTTCGATCATACCCCCATCCCCAGTTCCCTCCCTTTTGTCTTGCATCTGTCTTTCCATCCATCCACCCACCAATTCATCCATCCATCCATCCATCCGTCCATCCTTCCATCCATCCCTTCAGCCATGCCTCCTCCCCCCCCCCCCCCCCTTCTAGATTCATCCATCCATCCATCAATCCCTCCCTTCCCCCTAGATCTATCCATCCGTTCCTCCCTCCCTCCCTCCCTCGTTCCGTCCCTCCCCCATTCCCGCTGCCCCGCTACGGCGATAAGGCATCAGTGTGTTGCTTATCACCAGGCTGTCCCGTGTCCCTGACCCCGTCTGCCCGCTAGCAGCAGCCCTCTGTAACAGGAGAACCGCCCCCCCCCCCCCCCCCAGGTTCCGGCCTGGGGGAGGTGGCGGACGAGGAGGGGGGGCGGGGGGGTGTGGGGTAGTGGTGGTGGTGGAGGCTGTAACCCGACCTGACTGTTTGTCTGCTCCCGTGGTCTGACACCCATAACGACTTGTGTATGTGATCCTTAATTCACGTGTAATATTAAATGAATCAAACATAGACACATAAAACGTGTGTTTTAGACAGGTCAGTTTGCTGCAGTGATTGGGATTTAACACAGAAGGTAAACTAATGAAACTTTTGGGGGGAGGGGGGCGGAAGATGTGTGTGATGCTAATCATTGTTTTAATGATGATGTAATGAAAAGGGTACCTGTGTGTGTGTTTGTGTGTGTGCGCGTGCACGTATATGTGTGTGTGTATGTGTCTGTACTGCGTATACTGTGTGTGTGTGTGTGTGTGTGTGTGTGTGTGTATATATGTGTGTATATACGTGTGTGTGCATGTATGTGTGTGTGTGCGTGCGTGTTCGTGTTTGGGTTTTAGGGTTTGTCCTCCAGCCACACATTCCGGTCCTCTGACTCACTGACAGCAACTGAGATCCTGAGACCCCTACCCACCCATCCACCCCCACCCAGCCATCAGACTGCCCCTGTCAGTAACCATATTAGCCTTTCCCTTTTATCACGCCTAGACCACCACACACTCCCCCCCCCCCCCTGACGCCACCCACCACACTGGACCTCCTCAGACTCTAGCGTGCCACTAGGTCCACAGCACTTAATCTCAGATAAGACCTAACACAACTTCGCCCCCACCCCCCTACACACACGCACACATACACACACGCAACTTCCTAACGCAACCTAGTACCCCCCACACAGACACACACATACGCACACGTACGTGTGCGTATGTATGTCTGTGTGGGGCGGGGGGTAGGTTGCGTTAGGAAGTTGCGTTACGTCTTATCTCAGATGAAGTTGCCCCCACCTTCCTTTTCTGAAGATTGAGTTCTTATATTTGGGGGTGTTTGGAGGTGCCGGTGTAGAGATTGTGTTATCTGGATCATTGGAGAGTGCCCTGCTGCCCGGGTTGGTGTCACGGGGGTAGATTGGCTGACAGCTCGCCGTCTTCCACCGTCTGCCTTGCATGTATTCCTCTTCGTCTTTGTCCCCCTTCCTTTTACTCCTCTTCTCACTGCAGTCCTGGAGAAAGGTGTCGGCTGGGGCAAGGGAGGCGGGCGTGGGAGGTGGGGGTGAGGGTGGTAGGTGGGTGCCCAAGGACGGCTCTGTCTCTTCAATCCGGTGTCTGTTGCGTGAGAAGGAGGGAGAACAAAGAGTTGAAAGCGAGCTGGCCAAAGACAAGTGCAATAGATAACAGGGGAATGGCCTAAGGGCATCTCGGTTCATGTATCTCGCGCTGGAGCTTCAGAGCGGTGTTTTCCACCGCACTGCACAGAGATGGGTCTGGCTGGGAAGAGTTCCTGCCCATGGAATACAATTGATCATGTGTCAGTCTGGTCATGGGCTTCTTTCATTTGTCAATGTCTAGAGTTTGGTTAGAAGAGCATGGATTCATTATCCTCGCTGGTCACTATGAGATGGGAAATAAAGTCTGGCCAGCAATCAGTAAATCTTAATGGAAATGGTAATTGTTTTTATCCCCTGTCCATTTGAACCACTGGTTCAGCCTCACCAGACAGGAAGTGTACTTGGTCTGGAGATGACTTAATGTAATGTTCCATGACCAATGGCACTGACAATTGACTGGAAATATTATGTTTCTCACAGGACATCTGTTCCCTTAAGAGTTGATGTGTTAACGTCCCTATCCGGTCTCTCTCTTGGTCTCTGTCTGTCTCTCTGTCTCTGTCACGGTCTGTCCCTCTCTCCCTCTCTCACCTCTCTCTCTCTCTCTCTCTATCTCTCTGTCTCACTGTCTCTCTCTGTCCCTGTTGCTGTCTCTCCATCTCTCTCTCCCTCTTGCTGTCTCTGTCTCACTGTCTCTCTCTGTCTCTGTCACTGTCTCTCCATCTCTCTCTCCCTCTCTCCGTCTCCCTCTCCCTCTCTCCGTCTCTGTCTCTCTCTGTCTCTGTCGCTGTCTCTCCATCTCTCTCTCTGTCTCTCTGTCTCTCTCTGTCTCTGTCGCTGTCTCTTCATCTCTGTCTCCCTCTGTCCGTCTCTGTCTCTCTGTCTCTCTCTGTCTCTGTCGCTGTCTCTTCATCTCTGTCTCCCTCTGTCCGTCTCTGTCTCTCTGTCGCTCTCTGTCTCTGTCGCTGTCTCTCCATCTCTCTCTCCCTCTATCTGTCTATGTCTCTCTCTCCAGGCTTTTGTCGCTATGCTCTGGGGATGGAGGATGGCACCATCCCTGACTCTGACATCACCGCCTCCAGCTCCTGGTCGGACTCCACCGAAGCCAAGCATGGAAGGTCAGTGCACTGTGTTTGTGTCTGTGTGTGTGTGTGTGTGTGTGTGTATGTGTGTGTGTTTTCGCGTGCATTTAAATACATGTGCGGGTCTGCATCTGTGGGTGTGTATGCACGGTTCTGGCTAGTGTCCCCCTACGCTGCTTGTGTTTGGTCTGTTAGCACCTCGCCAATGAGATTTGTTTCATGTCAATTAGGTTTTGATGCAAGGGGAGACAGTGTGTGTGTGTGTGTGTGTGTGTGTGTGTGTGTGTGTGTGTGTGTGTGTATCATTCATCATCATTGTATTCAGAGCGCACAGGCTAATGATATTACTGGTTTTCCTCTCTCCCTCGCAGCACCAATCCATCACATACATGCACAGCCGTTTGTGTGTCTGTTTCAACGCCTGTGTGTGTGGGTGTGTGTGT
>NC_140278.1:18705022-18716684 GCF_964030765.1 Micromesistius poutassou
CTCTGTCACTCTCTCAGATGGGCTGAAAGCGTACACGGCTCCAGTTGGTCATGTGATGCAGCTGTCCGGGATGCCCGTGTACCTGAACGACTCCACCTATGATGGAGCCCTGGAGCAGGGGTAAGATGTCCAGCCTCTTGGGGAGGGACGGAGGGGTAGACAGGCCTCCTAGACCTTGACATGGATCCACCCTCCCACCCCCCCACCCCCCCCCTTCTCTCAGAACCACTCTCTTCTGCTTATTTTCGCACCAACGGCGAACGTTTTTTGTTGACAGCGTGAAAGCACCTATATTTTGTTATGACAGACCTGTCTCTGGGGTTGATTTAGATTTACAAGGCGGGAGGCTGAACTGTGAGAGTCATAGGATTGGGTTGGGAAATCCGTTTTTGTCAGTCGCTGTGATGTGCTGTTGGCTCGGGACCCGCTGAGCCTTCAACCCGGGAGCACAGCGTGTAAGGCGCCAATCAGAGACCCATCGTAAGCTAAAGGGAATGACGTTGCCGGGACTTGATTGTGGAGGTATTTTGTGTTTTCTCGGCTTCGCTGTCCAAGAAAAGGGTGATGCCAGTGGAAGGGGGTGGTGTATTGTGGATGGGTGGGTGAGGTCTGCACGCACATGGGTCGGGTTAATGGTCCTTAAATGTTTGGCTAGTGGTTGAGCTAACACATTTGATGTAACCCAGATGTGTTTGCAGCAGATGTGTGTGTGTGTGTAAGAGAGAGAGGCTTGGAGGAAAGGTTGCGAGCTTGACGGGATCCATTCGGTTAAAGTGTGCGATTCCATAGTTGTGCAATTGTGAATGAGGGAGAGAGAAGAGAAGAATGAGGCAGTGTAAGGGTATTTGCATATTCTTTGCACATATAAATAATTGTTGTCTTCATGAGCAATTATTTTGTTCTTTCCAAAATACCGACGCTACGTACCTATTTATTGCTGAGAACAAAAAAAACAAAGGAGCCTTTTAAGATAATATTTATCGTGGTTCTCTGCAGTTCAACTCAAATTAAAATCGTAAAGGTTGTTGTTTGCGTGTGCATTCTGCCCCCTGTTAGTCCGGTACACATAGTGGAGAGCCACACGCCACATGATAGAGCAATGAAGTATGTTCACGTGTGTGGGGAGATTTCCACGGCTTAACCATAAAGCTCCGTGTCGGACACAACGCCAGCACCGCAGATGCGCTCGGAAACGCCGGCACTACCGTGAAGCGTGCGGCCGACCGCCGCCAGGGCGCAGCCCGCCGTGTCCGGTGGACCGCAGCGTCCACATCAAGGGCAGGAACCGCTGGCCCACTCCTACAGGGAAGCACCGCTTGGGGAAGGCTGCAGGGATCTCCTCCGTCACAGAGAGAACGAAGAGTGCTCAGAATAAAGACCATTAAGATTCCAACACACCCTCCGAAGCATAAACCGGGAAACAGAACCCACTAACAGACCGAATGTCCAACATCGACCCGAGAGAATCGATCCAACCAAATTAAAATCTGCACCGTGACACAGAGATCCATGGCAGGATAAGTCCTAGTGATGAGATGGTTCGACTCCCGCTCTAAATGTTCTGAGGTCGATCACCAGTGTCTATGGGCAACCTGTCAAGGCATCCTTTAGCAAGTGCCTTCCCTCCTCCTGCTTCTGAATGATGTTTTTATTTATTATTTGGCTTTTTGTTGCATTATTGACTGTTGGTTGAAAGAGAGAGGGGACGATAGTGTAATGTAGGTCTGGATTGAACCTGGGTCGCTACGAGGCGTATCACCGCGTGGTTAGCGCATTAGTGGGTTAAGCCATGTACCTAATGAAATCACTGGATTACTTAAACAAAAGAGTCAATTCTAATTCCATGAAGAAAATAAACCAGAGCAGCACTATGAAGCAGTCATAATACTAATCCTCACCATTATGCAGAACTGCTGCTCCAGGCCCACTTTAACTGCAACATAATAGGAGTAATAATGGGCAAACAAACCACGTTTCAGTTGATATTTTTTTATGACAATGAAGTCATTATGGCTCTGAAAGCCCTAAAATAGTTTACGAGATAAGTGCCGTTGCACGTTTATATTTTTCTATGAAAGCAACCTGTCAGAAGTCTATTCGTCAACGCTTGCTTCGGAACTGAAAGGTACTTCATACAAATTATCCAACAGCCTTTGTCCTACTGCAAAACTGCGTGCTTCTGAACACCAGGTTCCCACACAGTGCACCACCTGACCTCTTTGGGTATCCCTCCGCCCCGTGCAGGGTGCAGTTCGGAGGCCTGGGCCAGCTGTGTGACGGGGTGCTGGGGGAGGACGACTTCTGCGAGACCAAGGAGCTGAGGGTGTGGCCGGGCTACGACTACCTGGGCTGGAGCCGCGACATGCTGGGCCAGGGCGGCGTCGACATCGAGTTCCACTTCGAGAAGCCGCGCGTCTTCCACTCCATGCAGGTAGGGATGAGGGAGCCTTCTGGTGTGTGTGTGTGTGTGTGTGTGTGTGGGGCAGTTGAAATCCATTCCTCCCATTCGGCGCTCGCTTAAGCTAGATTTCCCCCGGCTCTCAGCGGGCGAGACGTTGTGCTCCGACCCTCCAGACTGAACTCCTGCAGGGTTTGTTTGGCTCTTCCTCTTCTCCACTCCCAACAGTGGCTCCGATTATCCTCCGTCTAAGCACCGTCCATAGCCACTGTGGGTGCTGCTGACCACCGAAGCCCTTTACTCTTCTCACTTGAAACACTTTCGGCCATTTAATTAGTAGTTATCTGGCTGTCGTTAAGCACGGGCACAGCGTGACTGTGCCGGGTGTCTCCGCCTGCATCTGTCTTGCATCATGGGCTGTTTGTGTGTCTGTGTGGTTTTGGGGTGGGGGGGGTTTGGGGGTTATACTGTGAAGAAACGATATTAATGTGAGGCAACTCAGTTCAAGGGATGTGTAGGGGTGTGTAGTGTCATGGGAAACAAGAGGATGGGAATGTTGGTTAGGGTGGGATGGGCGCTACACATGCACGCAGCCATTGTGACTAAACGTTCGAGGAATACTCTTGCCCCATCTCGAGTGTGGGGAAATGGCAATCGGCCGTAAAACAATTCAGTGTCATCGTCGTCCCCCCCCCCCACCCCTGCAATCTCAGTCACAGAAATCAAAATAACAATAAATCAACGTGTTATTTTCCAGTCACACACGATGAACCAACAGGCATATATTATCCCTACGCTGTTGCACTGGGACAAAGGGGTCAAACGGCCGCCCAAAGTAGAACCTGCCTGGGTGTCTTTCTGTCGGTCGGTGCTACAGTCTGTTTCTAATACCTTTTGGTACTTTAGTTTTTTAAACGTTAATCCCAAGTGACACGTCCCTCCATGCCGGCCGGTCGGAGCGGATGTGTCGTACACGCGGGTCATGTCAATAGAGAGAGGGAACCTGAGCCCCGAATCTGTCTCTTGTCTCCGTCGGGCCTGCCTTCCCTGACCTGCTCCTAATCATTCTCCCACTAGGGTAACATGCCCTTTGACCCCCGTCGGTCACAGGCTGTACGTTATACCTGTTGCCTTGACAACGCCAGCTCTGGTCCCTTCCCCCGGCCACACACTTTACAAGGTTGCAGCTACAATTGGTTATTGCACTCAGTCGTTTCATGGATGCTTTTATCCAAAGAGCTCTACAAACTAAGCTGAACACAATCAAAGCAGGCAATCTATATTAGTAGTAGCTACGATGGATATAGAAATCAACTGGGCAGAGTAGTCGTAGAATGACTTTGAAGAGAGATAATGTGTAAGTGCTGCACATACTCGAGTTCGAAACAAGGGCCACATTAACAGTACAGGAGGGGAGATTGGTCCGATGCACTGCTTTGTTTCTGTGCCGAGCTGCGTGTCGTTGCACTGAATCCACGCTCAGCCTGAAGTGGTAGTGTGTTACTCTGTTAGCCCCGCCCCCCCGGCTTAAGCCAGCCACACAGTAGATGGCATCAGTTACATGTTAACCCAGCCACTGGCACAGCTGTTCCCTTTGTCTTGCAACAGTCACACGTGTGCGTGTTGCCCAACTGTTTCTGTCCATATGTAACACGTGCGATTTGCTTTGTGTGTGTGTGTGTGTTTCTGCCCATGTTGAACATTTCTGTGGGTTCCCAAGGGAGTGTGTGTGTGTGTGTGTGTGTGTGTGTGTGTGTGTGTGTGTGTGTGTGTGTGTGTGTGTGTGTGTGTGTGTGTGTGTTCCCCACATGTGGTTTGGGTTAGCGAGGCTGTTTTTTTGCTAAAAGTGTCAGTTTAATGTCTAAGCTGTCAGGGCTGCTCTTTGCACCAGCCTAGGAAGACCCTCCCATCAACTCCTCCTCCTCCTCCTCCTCCTCCTCCTCCTCCTCCCATCCCCTCCCCCCCCCCCACAGATCTATTGTTTTGACCTCTAGCTCAGCTCGTTAAACATCTTCCATCTTTGCTGTATCAGCCCACCTTGCTCCCTCTCCTCGTCCTAATTCTCATTCAATTCACCCCATTCACCCGATTCATCCTCAGTGCCTCCCCGCCTTCATTAAATCAGCCTCACCCCTCGTTGTCTCCACACTGGGAACTGGAGAGCAGTTGTTAACCTTTTCCCTCGGCCTCGCTCCCATTCCTTGTTATTCTCCCGTCGTTCCGTGCGGCCCCTTTTCTCCGTCTGCGGCTCTTTAATTCCCTTGCTCTCTCATCCTTCTTGTAATGCAGACGTCCACTCTGGAAGTGTGTTGGTGCCACCAGCCCTTGCATGGAACAGGACGGGAGCGTTGTTGATTCAGTGTAGTCACTGAATCATTAAACACCTCCATACAGGCTGCTTTGGCCGGGTACAAGGGGACTGTCTCTTTTTCATGAGATAAGATGTACTTTATTAATCCCAGAGGTATATGCAGGTGTTACAGCAGAAAGCACAGGACAGCTATTTGAATTTGAAAGAGATAAGAAAGTTGGTTTTGAGCCAGCTGAAGAGTAAATTGAATGAGCATTTCATCCTGTCCTCACCCTACCCCACCTGTTCCTATCTCCTGCTCCTCCTTCTCCCCCCAATACCTCCTCCTCCTCCTCGTCTTCCTCCTTCTCCCCCCCACATACTCAACCCTAACTCTACTCCTTCTGCCCCCACCCAATCTTTCCTCCTCCTCCTCCTCTTCCTCCCCACCCACTCAACCCTACCTCTCCTCCTCCTCCTCCTCCTCCCCACACACTCAACCCTGCCTCTCCTCCTCCTCCTCCTCCTCCTCCTCCTCCCCACCCACTCAACCCTACCTCTCCTCCTCCTCCTCCTCCTCCTCCCCACCCACTCAACCCTGCCTCTCCTCCTTCTCCTCCTCCCCCAGGTGCACAGCAACAACCGACACACCCAGGGCGTGCGCGTCTTCAACCGGGTGGAGTGCCTCTTCAAGCCCACGCTGCTGCAGGAGTGGAGCTCCCCGGCGCTGGTGCTGGCCGTGCCCCTGGAGGACCTGAAGGACCCCTCGTCGCGGCCCATCTCCCTGCCGCTGGGCACGCAGACCGCACAGATCCTGCGCTGCACCTTCTTCTTCGCCGACCGCTGGCTCCTCATCAGCGAGATCTCCTTCTTTTCCGGTGGGTGGAGGATGAGTGAGAGCGAACCCCCGGCCCCACCTACCTAGGATGCTATCGGCCCTTGATAAACATGTTTGCTACATCGTGTTAAACTTTATCTGTACAGCGCTTCTTCGCGCAAATACAACGGCCAATACAAAGGAATAGGAACAGGAAATTACTCTCTCAGTGCGGGACTGTTTGTGGTGGAGATACCGCATTTCTTATCCTGCTCATTATGAACCATGCAATTCATTAAATGTAATTTAATTTCGCCGAAGGGTTCTGGGTTTGATCCCAGAATGTCCACCATCTACCTGTGGCCATCCTTGAGCAAGACTCCTAACCTTTACCTGCTCCTCAATCCACTGCTGCCAAAGTCGCTCTGGCTATAAGGATCTGCTGAATGACTTAATAGAGGAAAGTACATTTTAACGAGGCTATGACTCTACATTAAATGATCGTGACTCTCCCCTCCTCCGTCTCCCCAGAGCCGTACGGTGCCGACGCCACGGAGACGGCTTCCTCCCCCCCCCGCATTGCTCCTCCTCCTCCTCCTCCCCCGACTCCCTCGACCACGGCCCCTCCGCCCGGACTCCCCAGCACCCCCGCTCCCACGTCCGACTCCAACGTGTCCAACGCCGCCACGGAACCTTCCGGTGAGTCAACTGTTCACCTCTTCTCCTCTTCCTCCTCTCCTCCTTTCTTCAACCCTCCTCCATTAGCGTCCACCTGTCCATCCTCTCCCCATCTGTTCCTCTTCATCCCTCCCTGTCCCGGGTCCCTATTCCCTCCCTTTCCCTCCTCCTCCTCCTCCCTCACCCCTCTTGCTATCTGCACCTTTGCTTATCTCGCGTCCGCTTGGTCTCGATTGCCCCTCCATCCCTCCCTCCCACCCTCCCTCCCATGTGTCTCGAGGGGTTGGGGGGTGGTGGTAGGCAGGGGGGGGGGGGGGGGGTCTTGGTATCAAGGCCTGCAGGCTCCATTGGCTTCCTGCCTGGACACTCTCATGGTCCAAAATCCAAGTTACTCAGAATTTGGATTGAATTAAGTAAATTAAAATATTCACGTCTTGCTACATGGTCACATTATATATGCATAAAGCAGACAGAGCAAGGCCACCTTGACAAACCACTGCAACATGGACTGCAATACAGGAGCTGGACAGAACATCCTAGAACGAGGACGCCTACGCACTGGGGGAAAGGAAAATACTTAGAGACCCCCCTCCGTCCTCATCACCATTTCTGCATTCATTGATTTATTTACTTTGCTCCCTGGCTCCTTCTCGCCATCTCTCTCTCTCTCACGTTTGCTATCTCCTTCACTTTTGCTATCTATCCCTCTCTTTTTCTTTCTTTCTTTTCCTTCTCTTTCTTTCTCTCTCGTTTTCTCTCTGTCTCCCCCCTCGTCATCCTTTGTTCCTCCAGACCCCCCCTCCCTCACTGGCTTCGGGATGAACGGCACAGCCAACGGCTCCCTGGCAGGTGAGAGGAACCGTAGGGGAGGTGAGCGGGGGGCAGAGCTGTGTACCTCCCCCCCCCCCCCCAGCAGGTTAACCAGTCCCTCAGCGGCTGACATGCAGTATATATTGAGGGAAAAGACAATCCAGACAGGCTCTTGGCCCCACGCCCCCGCCCCTGTGGGGGGGGGTCCTGGAGATATACAGTCACGGGGAAATACCTTTACACCCCTATAGGACAGGATATTTATGTGCTGTAATAACTTTTGGTTTCCTGTGGTCTCCTGCGTGTTTTTTAAGATCAAACTCTTACAACACCACCACGCAATGGCGGGGCCCAAAGGCTTGGAGTCTGGTCCAATTTTGTGTGTGTGTGCACACATTTGCCTTTGTCTTGCTTATCGGCTTTGGTTGTCAGGCCTGCCTTGGGTTTCTTACTCCCATGCTGGTAGACCAAGAGAAACAGAACAAGCATAGCAACGTATGCACAGGCATGTTGTAGACCAAAGCACAGAATTCACTAAATAATTTTATTATTGTGAGTATTACATTGTGTGTGTGTGTGTGTGTGTGGGTGTGTGTGTGTGTGTGTGCTCATGGAGGGCTATGTATGTTTGCATCCATGCACGCATGTCTTGCTTGTAAAGTAACTTGTTCCTAACCTGCCGACGACATGATTAATATCGGGCACCATCTGGTCTCAATCATTGTCATGACTTGATAATGCAGCCTGACTTTCTGTGTAATCCTGCAGGGAGAGGTAAGTGCGTTGGCTGTGTTAAGAGGAATGGTTTGAGATTCTGTCTGGCAGAACAGTGTTCCTATTGTGCTGCCGGCTTTTAGAGGCGCCCTAGTCCGAGTGTGCCTGCTATTATGTACGGTTGGATAAAAGCTCATGTGACACCCAATCAGCCCAATCAGTGCGATACCAATGAGTTGGACACAATGCCAGACGACACACTGGCTTCACAATCACGCACTTAACTCTGCCGTACACTCAAATACATCGTGCTGCTGCGTGCATACTAGGAGTTGGGTACTTCATGTAAACCCCTTATTTTAAATAATCAAGAAAAGTAATGTGCTGTGTGCATCAGAACGTAACTCACTGTTGTGTTGTTTTGTAAGCAGTATTGTAGTCTGGCATTAGTATGCATCAAGGATGTAAAGGATGTCACTTCTATAACTGACTCACTGCTGTACACTCACTGCTGTAAACCGGTCACCTTAGCGACCATGTAATTGCCATAAAGAGCATGTTAATCCTTCTACTGGAAGATGACCTTTACCATATGAGTGCATTGACGGCATTGCCAATTTTTATGATTATTATTCTCTATAATCTGCTTTCGCTTCCTTCAGGATCCAACTTTGCTGACATCACTCCCAGGGCGGGACTTCCCGTGGCCAAGGACGACAGAAGTAACACGGCCATTCTCATTGGCTGCCTGGTGGGCATCATCCTGCTGCTATTGGCTGTCATAGCTGTCATTCTCTGGAGGCAGTACTGGAAAAAGATATTGGGCAAGGTAGGAACGATACAGGTGCGCTATTCTGGCAGATCTTCCCGACAAGTGTCCCTCAGCGTACTTCAGCCCACTATCAGTGCAATAGTTTGGCATCCAGAGCATGACTGTGTTTTTCAACAAGCCAAGCAGCAGTAACCAAAGCCAGACCTGCTGGGAAGGATCCTGAATCTGCTTCTAATCGTGTGGTTCTGTTCTGCGGTATAAATATCCACGACTGGACTCGAGACCTTATATCCTTACCCTGCGGTGGGGGAAACGGTGTTGGGTCCGCATTGAGTATTCCTGTCCCTCTCCCCCCCACCCCCACCCCCCCCCCCCCCCTGTGTGCCCAGGCCCAGGGCAGCCTGTCCAGCGACGACCTGCGCGTTCACCTGTCAGTGCCCTCCGACCACGTGGTCATCAACAACACACACAGCTACTCCAGCCGCTACCAGCGCATACACACCTTCCCCGACGAGCGCGAGCGGGAGGGAGAGGGCGAGTACCAGGAGCCCACCGCCCTTCTGCGGCCCAGGACCCACCGCGACCGGGACAGCACCGGTGAGCACACACACACACATGTACACACACACACACACATGTACACACACACACACACACACACACAAAAATACATGAATATAGACACACATGTACACGCATGAGTATAGACAGACGCACACACACACACGTACACACACGTACACACATGAGGATAGACACACACGCACACACATATGAGCATAGACACACACACGCACACACATGAGCATAGACACACACGCACACACATGAGCATAGACACACACATAAACACACACGTACACACATGAGGATAGACACACACACACACACAAGGATAGACACACACACACACACACACAAGGATAGACACACACACACACACACACACACACATGAGTATAGACTCACACACACACACATGAGGATAGACACACACACACACGTGACGATAGACACACACGCACACACACATGAGCATAGACTCACACACACACACACACACACTGGAGTGCTGGACTATTGTAATTATTTCTAGCTCTGAAGACGTGTATTTGATTGACAGGAACTCATCTGTCTTGCATTATAATGATATAATAAATAGGTACATGCATTCAAAAAGGGGTAAAGGCATGTCAATCAGGAATAAATTAGCGAAGAGAGTACGTGAAATTCTCGACTTGGAACCCGCCATCGTGTGGCAGTTTGTCCTGGAAGGTGTTCGTCTGTGCCATCCGAGAAACTATTTATTGTATTAAAATCAAACGGCAAACACTTTCCTAGACACCAAAGAAAGGGGAATGACTAAAGTCAGTGTTTGAGCATAGAAATGTTGCAGACACTTCCAGATGGGACCACTGGCAAGGCCGTCCGCAACACACGGTTTTGATAGAGCAGCAAACAAATACCAAATGAACCCAGACGGCCTGCCACGGAGCGACAGCCTCTGGGAAGAGGCACAGTGCAGAGGGGCACAATAGGCCCATTGTCCTCCGACTCAGAAAGGAGAGGGGAGGAAGAGAAAAGCATGGAGGTTCAGTAGAGGGGGGGGGGGGGGCATTCCTGCTGTTGCTCGGTGCTACAGGAGGTTGGCATGCTGTCTCACTATTACTGTCTTGTTTGTGTGTGTGTGTGTGTTTTGAAGTAACAACCGTCCATAACCTATTCTTTCATCCTCAGTCGTCGTCGTCCGTCGTCGTTGTTTGGTCGTAGCCTGTGTTGTGTTTATGTTGCTTGCTGTGATGTGAGCCTTGTCGACTCGCTGACCGCGTTGATGCCACTCGTTGTAGCCGCTGTTGTGTTATACTTGTGTTGTGTTGTGTGCTGCTTGCCGCGGCTGCACCGTGCGCTGTGTGCGGTGCCCTCCGTGTGTGTGTGTGTGTGTGTGTGTGTGTGTGTGTGCGTGCCTTGCCATCGGTGTGTCAACGTGTTTGTGTGTGTGTGTGTGTGTGTGTGTGTGTGTGTGTGTGTGTGTGTGTTTGTCCGTGTGCTATGCGTGTGTGCCTTGTTCCGTGTGTCCTCCAGCCCTGCTGTTAAACAACCCGGCCTATCACCTGCTCCTGTCAGATCAGAGAGACGCCGCGCGGCCCCTGGCCGTCCCGCTCCACTCTCCGGCTCAGGAGAAGAGCCTCAATGTGCCCCAGGGGTAGAGAGAACCCCCGACCTGGGGGGGGGCAGAGCGCACGCCAGTCTGGGCGCCCCCCCCACCCCCCCACATACCCCAGGGCAGCGGTGGTGCTATTACCAGCTCTCAGGGGCACTCAACACAACGCCAGCTTTGCTCTTGAAGACCCGACTACGACCATCCAACTGCATGCTGTTTTGACTTTCACCGCACAACTCTCCTGAAGCCCGTGTTTACTTGCTTACTCATTCATTTACCGCCTAACTCACTACTGTTACTCACTAACTCACTTACTCATTCACAAGACTCACTCGCCTTTCCCGAAGGTTGCTCCGACCGACTCTCTAATCAAGAGAAGAAAGGGTGTCAGGGTTTCTATCTTCTTAGACCAGCTTTAAAGGACTGCTCGTCCTCTTTTCATCTCTTCCATTAAGTCCTCCTCACCCGCGTCCTCCCTGACCCCTCCCACCCCGTCTCTCACCCCCCCCCCCCCCACACAGCGTGTGCCATGGACCGGGACGACCTGGAGAAGGGCTTCGCCCCCCCCGCCCAAGAGGAGCCCCCCCCCTACCCGGGCTCCCCGCCCTACCCCTCCCTGTCCCCGCCCGTGTCGCCGCCGCTGCCCCCCAGCGTGCCGCACTACGCCGAGGCGGACATCGTCAACCTGCAGGGCGTCAGCGGCAACAACACGTACGCCGTGCCCGCCCTGGCCTCGCCGGGCCCCGGGGCCGACGGCGGCGGGGGGCCCCTCCCCGAGCTGCCCCGCCAGTGCCTCGTCTTCAAGGAGAAGCTGGGCGAGGGACAGTTTGGAGAGGTGAGGGAGGAGGAGGAGAAGTAGTGTGTGTGTGTGTGTGTGTGTGTGTGTGTGTGTGTGTGTGTGTGTGTGTGTGTGTGTGTGTGTGTGTGTGTGTGTTTTTGTGCACAGATAAGCTGATAGTAACTTGCTGAAGGCAATTAATATTCAGATTGGTGAATCGATAAGATTTATTCCTGGTGCATAG
>NC_140278.1:18716884-18829384 GCF_964030765.1 Micromesistius poutassou
AATAGCCAACTACAGAAACAGGTCATATTTGACCTGAGGATGCCAAGAAAGATTTGGGACTTGGATAGAGAGGCTGCTGGACATGGACGTTCAGCAGGCCAGGAGAACGACGATGAAGAGAACACAGTAACTGAGACTGCTGGACCACAGGTTCCAGCCAGAGCGCCCCCAAGGCCACTACTGCGCCTAGTGGGAAAACATGAAGATGATGATTGACATGCAGTGTGGTCTTTTGTAGTCCAGTTAATGTCCAATGTCACAATACCGATGCCCTGAAGCTAGGAGATGTTTAGTCGATGTTCATCTCTGCTGCACCTGTTGAGATGTTTGTGTATCTCACAGTTGCAGAGCATCATTCTCAGCTCCTGTCAAATTAGCACTTGGCCGGAAATAAGTTCAGTTACCATGACTACTCGTCCTTTTTTGTGCTCTCTCTGGCTGTTTGTCCGTCATCAAAAGAGAGTTGGAAGTCATCTATTTTTGTGAAATCACTGGCTATTATTACATCCTGCCTGTTTTACATAATCTCTCTCTCTCTCTCTCTCTCTCTCTCTCTCTCTCTCTCTTCTCTCTCTCTCTTCTCTCTCTCTCTCTCTCTCTCTCTCTCTCCCCCAGGTGTATCTGAACAAGCCCGCCGTGTGTCCCCAGGGTCTCTACGAGCTCATGTTGAGCTGCTGGAACAGAGACTGCAAGCTGCGCCCCTCGTTCGCCCACATCCACTCCTTCCTCACCGAGGACGCCATGAACATGGTGTGATTGGACGACGCAACGCGCAAAAGACATATAAATACGGAAAAAAGAGAGGCATGGCCTAGTTTAGCCTTTTTCTTGCTACAGCTGGCGGGTGGCAGTATGCGTGTGTGTGTGTGTGTGTGTGTGGGGTGGCAGGAGAGTCAGAGGTGGGGGGGTGGGTACAGGGGGGTACACCCTCTTTGTACACTCCTGTGCGTCTGGGCCGGGTGGGGATTTGACACCGCTGGATCGGTTTTCATGTCCGGGAAATGGACTCCACTCCATACCCCTTGTCCTCCTCTTGTTTATTAGTGTTTCGTTGTTAGTACGCGCTACACGTGTGGTGGTGGTGGTGGTGGTGACCGTGCTGTTGGTGGTGGGAGCAACTAACTGGGAGATGAGCTTTAGCTGGGCTTGTGTGTGACTAATGCTGAACGCTGCTGCTGTAGGTTCATATCAGGTGTCATGGCAGAGGCCGCGGGGAAGTAGCTCCGAGCCGAGACTCTTATTCGTTCGGCTGAGTGCCAGATTAACCTTGTCGTAGATGTACTCGCTGAACAGCTCTGCTTTTAACATGTTTTGGTTGGTGAAGGGTTGCTGCCGCTGTAGACATGGGGGTATTGAACCTGATCACACAGACACACAGACAGACACTTTATGATGCTCCCGGAACAAATGTCCTGACATAGGGTTTCTTGTTTTGATATCTACAGCTTATCTACTTCCTAAGTTAATCAGTGTATTATAACACGTGTCCAGTATGAAGCACTGTCCAATGTCCGGACAGAGAAGGCCCTAGAGCAACCTCCTTAATACAGAGTACGACATGTTTCCACACAAAAGGACTAAGGCGGATCTATACAGCCACATTGATTTGGTATCCTATAGCCCATAGCCCTATACTCTATACAGAGGGCTAAAGAACTCTTGTCATACCCACTGCTTTAACTGCACCCAAAAATGTCAGTCAGTCTGAACATCAGTATAGCAGACAAGAGTTCCCTGGTGGGATTATGGGTAATACTTAACCACAGCCCAGTCCCCGTCCCTGTCCCCGTCAAAGCACCCAAACATGGAAAGTATATGTCTCCCTCGAGCCATATGGACTACAGAAACCAAAACGAGCAGAACGAATACTACTTGCAAACGTGAGATTGTCACATCAGACAACAGGAGAAGGGCTTCACGATGGAAGAAGATAATGCTGCCCCCTACCGGATGGAAGATAATGCTGCCCCCTACCGGACACGACCGAACATGTTCAGACTTGGCTGCCCCGACGAATACGTGTTATCGTCTCTGTTATCTGTCTGTGACCCAGAAACGGGGATAAATGTAAAATTCCAAAATACCAGCTGCACTTTAGATCCTGTATCTCTGGCCAAGATGAGTATGTTTCATCATTATTGGTTGTATATGTCCAGTCTGTCTGTCAATGAATGGTAACTCACCCATGCCATAATTTTAGAATCTTTGCAATGGGTGAACGCAATGCATTGTAAATGTATTTTAACCATTTCAGCCTTTGGTTGTTTTCAAACTATCTATACTGAGGGTTTACCACCCCCAAATAGATGTAAAAACATATTTTTGAAAGTGGGATTGCACCATTTATACTATTTTGGGGGGATAAAATATGGCTTGTGTTGAGACTGATTCATTAATATTGTATCTTTGATCACAAACATATTATTGTTAACTAAACTGGGCTCATGTAAAAGAACATACATATGGCAATGATCACAAACACATTATAGTTTAACTTAACTCGCCTCATTTAAAGAGAAGAAATTAAATATGGCGTTGCCCAAATAATACAGAAAACGTTTTGAATGGTGTATGAATATAATGGTAATACTCTGCTATGACAGAAACAAATGTTATGAAACATTACCTGACTGGTGACATCATCTAGTCTGGCTGTACAGTAGCCTACTAACTAAACGATCGCAGTGAAGATTGAGATTATCAGCTGAATCCTGTTTACTTACTAAGTGTGAATGGTTGGGCCATTTGAATACAGTATCAGATACACTGTAGCTCATCTGAGCCTATAAATGTTTTTATATTTACTGTATGAAACTCCTCGACGTTTGTGATTTTGTCCTTTCTCTCCAAAGCTGAATTTTAATGGGTGTGTACATATTTTTAGGACAGAATTATTTCCTTCATTAATATATGAAAATGTTTCTGTTAACTTTGGGGTCTTTGTAGAAAAGCTTGCAACCTTAATGCCGTTGAAATTCATTGTTTTGTCTATTTTTGTAGATGTTTAATAAATATTTTCCAATAAATGAAATAGCCTACTTGTATTACACATCAGAATTGAATGCTCACAAATGTAACGGACACAACCGGGCTCAGCGATTACATCATACACCCAACCTATGTATTTGGTTGGGTGTAATCAACTAGCTACATGATAGCAGGCATTGCAGTAATAAGACGACTACACTATAAAACATTGCATACAGCAATCCAGATGTAATAAACGATGGTAACAGGATCCACATAGGAAACACCCGGAAAAATATCTGAAAATGCTACGGGCCTGCCCAACAGCAACAGACTGCTGCGATGGAGACAGACACGACTGCGTTATGGCGCACACCAATGAGGTCGCACCGTGAATCCGATGGAGGGGTGAAGGGGTAGGCCTAGACGGTACCGAACACACTAATTTACGCGCTGCAGGCTACTCCATGAAAGGAAGGAAATGGTTTTACAGAATGCCGCTCGGTCTCTGGCACGACAGTCGAGAACATCATAAAGTTGTATGCGTGTACAGAAGGAATACGTCCAGAGGTTTTCACGGTGATCCGATGGGGATAAATCGGCCATCGGGGGGGGGGGGGGGGGAGAGGGGACCACCTTTCAAAGGCAAAGGATGCCACGCGACATTTAATTCTAAATAGACCTTAACCTGGAAACAGAAAGGGGAAAGAAAGTTGGAAGAATGTAACCATGAGAAAACACGAGCAAATTAAAAAAGAAATGTAACAACGTTAAGATAGCGGAGCAGCGGATTGGTCCGCACGGGCAGCTGCCGGGTGAGGCCACGCCCCTCCCCCTGCTGGACGGCCTCCAGACTTATAAATTCATTGTCCCTCACTCCAGACTCTCCGAGGTGCAACATACACGTTTGTTCCTGCTCAACTATAACTTCGCTTTCAGGATGAGGGAAATCGTCCACCTTCAAGCAGGCCAGTGCGGTAACCAGATTGGCGCTAAGGTAAGAACATAGAAAGGGATTGTTTTGGTTTCCACAGTTTTATGATGTGGTTTTAAAGTAGAGGTTCTGTATCGACGTTGGTGAGTAGGCCTATATGTCTGACACTAAGTATTTATTTCTGATCGTTTAAACTTGTATAATGCAGTCTGGTGGCATCCACTGTATTATATTGGATGGTGAAAAACTTACTCGACGTACATAAGGGTTTTGTTAAATGTGCGGCTCGACGTGGAGGATTCAACAGATCCCAAGACAATGTCTGAAAAATAAAACCGGCCTATTCTTCACGGCCCTTCAAGGCGTGCACCGCTACTCTGCCGCCTTTGTCTTAAACGGAACCGACCGATGGACCGACCGTGTCAGTAAGTTCGGATATATTATCGTGGTTATGTGTCCTCTTATGAATTCTGGATCGATATCGCACTTCGGCCGTCTATATTTCAGCAGAATACAGCATTGCGCCTTCTTTGAGTGCGTGGGCGCAAAGAGGAAGCGGGAGTTGGGTGGGGCTTGGAGCCTTTTCTCTTTCAAAATGGCCAGTTGCACCATAACGCGTAATGACATGTGATATCCAATGTAAAAGTATTTTATAGCATTAACGCCTATTCTCGCAACGGAGTTTCTTACATTCTAGTCTTTTCTACAGGTATCCGCGCACAATAGCCCACGCCCATCCACCAACTTTATATCAAGTCAAGTAACAGTCAAAAATAATTGGGCGGTAATTACGCCCAATTAATCAATTATAAAAAAAACGTAATCGCCGCATAATTTCAATGGACAGCCTACGACCGACGAGAGCGGACATCCAGCACACACAGAGATCATTATGAACGCATACGTGTTCCAGGCGCACATTGATTTTTAATGTCCCATAGAACAGCCTGTCTTTCTAATCGATTTTCCATCCCCCTTACCCAAATGAAGGGTGACTGTATCTGGAGGGGTAGAAGAAACAGCTGATGCGCAGTGGGTGATGTCACTGGTCCCTGACTTGACTTAATTTGCCATTTATTGGGAGGGGAGCGGCTACATATATTAACTGAAGCTAATCCATTAGTTATCTCAATAAAGATTAACCAGGACAATGACAAGCAAGTGCAGTAGCTGTTGTGTTAAAAAGACTTCATGGCCCGTGATCTTTTTCCAGTATGGTATTGGCATTATAGTTCATGAGTCAAGAGTGCTATGGGTTCAGTCTCCCCTGGGTCTACTTGTATGCTGAGATGCGGCATTACATGGTGTGTGATTGACAGACTTGCTGAAGAGTTGCATTGTATTGAATTAGGGTCAGGGTGTGGCATGTCCCCATTCTTTCACCGTGGTAATGTCAGCCCCTTCCTGATGGCTATCTGTCTTGTGTGTCAAAGGCCTATGGTCCTTTCTGCCCTCTCCATTCTGTCCATCTCCCCGTTCGCCCTCCTCACTCACTTTTCGCCAGAGGTCTTGGCGCTTTTGTCTCCATCAGATTGGGGTCACCAGTTATTTTTTTGCTTGACATGGTTTTTGATATAATTTTTTCCCAATTTGAATCCGATTGCCTTAAATCGCGATATTGCTGAGCTGTATTAAAAAAAAGAGAGAACTGCCTGCTTATCCAGATTACAGCAAATCCTTGCTTCCAGCTGCTCTTTGTGGAAAACCAGAGGAAGGCAGTCAGAGGAGGAGGGGGGAAGGGAAAAGGAGCACACGTACTTGTTAAAATGGCCGCCTGCATAGAAAGTTTGGCCCGCCTTCTCGAAGGAGAAAATCACGTTAACAGCCAACGTACAGTCCCAAGGAGGACACCCAGATAGTGTTTTTTAAAGAGTCTGCTGGATGATTATGGGACCAAAGACAATCGGCCTCTTCAGTGTTGCATGACTGCCGGCTGCATATACAAGTCTTTCAGTTAGGCCTGAAGAAGTGGCTGTTTCTCTGTGGCCCCTTTGTGTGTCACTTTGTGTCTGAAAGACGCATTATGACGCACAGGACATTTAAACTGCATAATGGAAAACCAGAATTGCAGTGTTTTTTTTTAAAGGGTAAAGAACATGGGGTTCAAAAACGACACAGCAGTGAGTCTCATTTGAACCCACACTGCAGTTTCCCCCCTGGTCATGTCCTGCTGCCAGTGACACCACAAAGCCCATGGTGTAGATGCCTTCAGAATTACTAACGGTTGTGGAATATTCTCCACGTTTCTTTTCCAGTTCTGGGAGGTGATCAGTGATGAGCACGGAATCGACCCCACCGGAAGCTACAATGGGGACAGCGACCTGCAGCTGGACAGGATCAGCGTGTATTACAACGAGGCCTCCGGTAGGTTGACTCTGCATTGAGCCCAGTTGCTCTGTGTGGTTGACATGTGCATAATGTGTTTACTTTAGTTTCAAATGTTTCAATGTAGTACTACTTTAAATTACCTTAGTGCTGATTCTGAACATGCCGTGTTCCCCTCTCTCATTCCCTCCATCTCTCTAGGGGGTAAATATGTGCCCAGGGCCATCCTGGTGGACTTGGAGCCTGGCACTATGGACTCCGTGAGGTCCGGACCCTTCGGCCAGATCTTCAGGCCTGACAACTTTGTCTTCGGTATGTTTTTGGAGGAATGCGACTAGCTTCCTTACGGTTTGATCGTGACCGTGACCAACCATCATGGAACATTTCGATTTTACAATGGAATGACCCTCCTGATTACCCTTCCTTCCTTCAGGCCAGAGCGGGGCGGGTAACAACTGGGCCAAGGGCCACTACACAGAGGGAGCCGAGCTGGTGGACTCGGTCCTGGACGTGGTGAGGAAGGAGGCGGAGAGCTGCGACTGCCTGCAGGGCTTCCAGCTCACTCACTCCCTCGGTGGCGGAACCGGTTCCGGCATGGGAACGCTGCTCATCAGCAAGATCCGTGAGGAGTTCCCCGACCGCATCATGAACACCTTCAGTGTGGTCCCATCACCAAAGGTAGGTCTGATGAGGTGTGTGTGTGTGTGTGGTGGAGCCGTAGCCTCGTAGGAGTCAGCCGCTGACGTGCTCCCTGTCGGTCCCCAGGTGTCCGACACAGTGGTTGAGCCCTACAACGCCACCCTGTCAGTCCACCAGCTGGTCGAGAACACGGACGAGACGTTCTGCATCGACAACGAGGCCCTCTACGACATCTGCTTCCGCACGCTCAAGCTGACCACGCCCACCTACGGCGACCTCAACCACCTGGTGTCGGCCACCATGAGCGGCGTCACCACGTGCCTGCGCTTCCCCGGCCAGCTCAACGCCGACCTCCGCAAGCTTGCCGTCAACATGGTGCCTTTCCCCCGCCTGCACTTCTTCATGCCGGGCTTCGCCCCGCTCACCAGCCGCGGCAGCCAGCAGTACCGCGCCCTCACCGTGCCCGAGCTCACCCAGCAGGTGTTCGACGCCAAGAACATGATGGCGGCGTGCGACCCGCGCCACGGCCGCTACCTGACGGTGGCCGCCGTGTTCCGCGGACGCATGTCCATGAAGGAGGTGGACGAGCAGATGCTCAACGTGCAGAACAAGAACAGCAGCTACTTCGTGGAATGGATCCCCAACAACGTGAAGACGGCCGTGTGCGACATCCCGCCCCGCGGCCTCAAGATGGCGGTCACCTTCATCGGCAACAGCACGGCCATCCAGGAGCTGTTCAAGCGCATCTCCGAGCAGTTCACCGCCATGTTCCGCCGAAAGGCCTTCCTCCATTGGTACACCGGCGAGGGCATGGACGAGATGGAGTTCACCGAGGCGGAGAGCAACATGAACGACCTGGTGTCCGAGTACCAGCAGTACCAGGACGCCACCGCCGACGAAGAGGGGGAGTTCGACGAGGAGGCCGAAGAGGACGGCTGAGCACTGGGAGCCGAGCAGAGAGGAGGTGTCAAGAAGTGTCCCGCCATCAAAAGTAGAATAAATAATTCAGTGACTTGTTGTTGAAAAGGAAATTGTTATAGCCCATTAGATATCCTTTGCAATTGACTGCAAATACATTTGGCAAAAAAATGATAGTTTCTCTTTTTTTCGTGTCCTGTAAACCGGAGATCTTTATGAGCCATTGTCAAAAGTATGGTACAGTGAAGCATTCCACCACTGAAATATATGGCTCGCGCATCAATGAGGTAGTTCATATGTTGGGGCTAGAAAGATGCCATGTTAAACATTAACATGTCATTGGTATGGCAATGTAGTGAACGGTTACCAGTTCACCAACCCCTTGTCATGTCCCCTATTGTATGTGGCAAGCATATATAATGCATAATTAAGTTTAAATGACAAAGTACGTGATTTATGACATCTCAGAAAGAATCATTGGTAAGTGCAACTTGGAGGTCCTAAAGGCTTAATGTGTAAGTGTTTAATGAGGCCAAAATAAAAAATACTTTTAAGTTTAACTTATTACATTTTCCTTGAGTATTTATATTCTTTGTATGAAGAACCACTTAATGTGGTTAGATAACCCTTAACAATCGGCTGTAATACCCATGTCTCAATCACAGACGAGCAAAATTCTGTTCTGAAGAAACATCCCGTCTTTGAACATAAAGAATTCCAAATAATCAAACCCAAGACCTCAATTTGAGTTGATGACTACGAGAAAAGAAAACATCCGTTATTCATTCCTTAGGTGAGAAGGCCTATAAGCATTGACATAATTTAGAAATCATCAAATTGAAAGTGAACATGTCTTAATGGCCTTTCAGTGATCCTATTCTCCTGGACACTTCATGGTAGAAACTTGCACTTCTCAAAATAAAAATATGAAATATAGTACATTTACTCAAATTACCAAGCCCCTACAAATAAATGTGTTGGCGAGAGGAGGTGACGATCACAACAGAAGAGGCAAGCTGGATTCCGACGAGACGGTGACCAGAATTGGAAATGTCATTGCCAGGAACAGTATGTGCTAGCCTCCTTGCACCTCGTACAGCAAATCTTATATTCTCTAATTTAAAATAAAAATTGTTATGTATCTCTGCTCCAGTGTTAAAAAGAGGAGTGGCCTGCTTCTAGTTGAGCAAGATCAGTCAGGCCAAAAAATGGCTGTTAGCGGATTTGGGTTTACTGGTTTCTCAAGCATCTTAGATTGCCTAAGGCTCCCTGCAACCAGGCAGTTTCTGTTCAGTGTTCACATGTTAAAATACCTTTTTTAACATGTATCCCAAAGAAAACCCGATCACGTACCTTTGAAATATGACGTGTTTATGCAATCGATTTCCGAAATTCGAGAAGGCTATATAAGTCGTTTGAATACGTGATACCTCTGAGCAGTAAAATGTGCCTCACACTCCTGCCTCACTTCCCCCAGCTGCATGTTGTCATCTGGGTATTCAAACACACACTTATTGAACATTTACATCGTATGCGGGCCTGCTAATGTTATGAGTTATCACCTTTCCTCTGGTTTTACATTGAACCTGATCGCTGAGATGTAACGTACTGCTCTAGAGTCTGAAGGTTCAGTAAACATGTGCTGCCGGCTGCAGGCTCAACCCTGAGGGGGCTTCAGACTCCATTTCGCGTCTCTGTTCCTCAGCGGATTCTCACATAGTAAACAATCCTGGTATGTAACTTCAATATATTTACATAATCGAGCATTGGGATGAACAGTTTGTGCGATGACAAGTTTGTTCCTGACTATGGAACATGGTCTAGATGAATAAACAGCTCATCATCTCAGTGTGTACAGAACATGTAGCTACGCATCATTAGTTACAGCAGGGAAGGAAACAGGTCTGCCTGCCCTCGTGGCGGGAAGTTAGGAAGACAGCCAGCCAATCAGAACTAGACTACCGTTGTTCATGAGCAATAGATAATGAGCTATGTGGTTTATGAAAGGCACCACATTCCTTGGCCTTCTGATGGAGTAATACTAACGGGTGATGTGGCGTCACTAGGTCACATGAAATTTGAGCTATTGAAAGAAAAATATGAAATTTCCACCCGATATTAATATATAATAGAATAAGCCCTAAAACTCCCGAGCGAAGTGGTTTATCTTTGTTGTAATTACAATTATTTACAAAGAATTTACAATTCTATTTTTTTTTAAGAAAAGGTATATAATGGAGAGGAAAATTAGCAAACTGGTCACAGATAACAATCTGAGACCCAAAACAACTTCAGCTGAAAAAGTTCAGTGGCCGCAATAAGAAAGCGCATGAGTCACATTTTCCGAATGCGGCACAAGTATGGGCTATGACCTGATTGAAACCATTACTATTCTGTAATGGTGAGTGAATAAACTGAGGTTTATTGTCTATCACTTCAGTCTTGGAGTGTCAGTGATCCAGTTCTGGCCATGTTTACATACGAAGAGTGCACTTTATTTACCAAGTGTGTATTAAAAAAAAAAAAAGTTATATATATATATATATATATATATATTTTTTTTTTTTTTAATTATAAAAAGAAATTCTAAAAAATAATAATAATAATTGACCTGCGCGCATGTTTTTTTTTTTAGACATACGCGCAGGTCAAAAAAAACATGCGCGCGCAGGTCAAAAAAAACATGTGCGCAGGTAAAAAAACAACAACCTATAATTAATTTTTTAATAATTATTTTTATATATAATTTTTTTATTATATATTTTATATACATTTTTTTTCTAAAATTAAGGAATTTAATTTTAGAATGCAAGCGCATGTTTTTTTTATTAATGAAATAAACGTGAAATATACATACACAGACTAAACTGTTACACTAAACTGTCATCACATCATGTCCTGTGATATGAAACAACTTTATTTATCTTATAACCAAGTCTCATATAAAAAAGAAATATGGCCTTGCTTTTTCTTTGCAGAAAAATAAAAAAAAAATGCAAAAACACCAATGATGATTCATAATGTTTGTCAATCAGATGCTCAGATTAGTTTTCTGGGGAACAGTCAGCCTCCTATCAACTGTATCAATCATTAAAACAAAGTCCTCATCTTCAATCATTGGGACTGCTAATCCTGTGTGTACAATGCATTTTGCTCTGGCGTCCTCCTTGGTCTGTTGTTGTTCTGGGATGCACTAGCTTTATTTGCACTCAGTAGCCCATCCTTGTCGGAGGCCTTCTGTACCTGTGAGGTAGAATGGAGGGGGGGTCCGATTTTTCCCGTCTCTCACTCAAACATACGCGCACACACAGCTCCAAGTTGTCTCTATACTATATTTCTGCTCCTTTCTCCCGTCATAAGAACATTACTGTATGTAACCGTGGCTATCTGTTGCCCACTAAGATAGCTTTCTTTATAAAACATTAGTATTCATTTTTAGTGTTTATCATGTCACAGAAACCACAGTGAATCCTGTGTTTCTGTGCCCCGCTGTGGTGTCGACTAGCCTGGTGCTACCAGACCATCGTACTTCATTTCATTTGTACAGAAGGTCTGGAACTGCTGTAATTGTAATTGCAAACGTTCACTCACTTGGAGGCGGGTGTCTGTTGAAGTTTAAAACTATTGGATCTGCCCAGTGCCACTCTGGATCTGCCATAACCAATCGCAATAGCGTTTGGTCATGACGTATGTCATACGCCGGGACCGGCCGAAAACTACGTTGCGCCAAAGTCCTTCTAGGCAAGTCCTCTCACTCGCGGCCATTTTGGCCACGCCTTTCGGGCAGCTATTTGGTCTTAACAAGACCAGGGGCTTATCTAATGAATAGGGAGAGAGCTGGATCTCCATTTTCCGAGATCTAAGGGGCATAAAAAAACACATGTTTGAAATCACGATGAAAAACAGACTAAAATCGCTGAAAGGGTTTGGTGGTTTTGTATCAAATTAACGTTTTAAAAGCCCTTTTTCTTACAGGTAATCTTGGACTGCGCATGCGCAATGCTTCACGACACAGTTTTCATTTACGGCATAACACCGGCACTGCACTGACAGCAAGTTAGCTTTAAAAGTTAGCTTTTGCTGCTGAGCCAACGAGATAACAGGTAGTCGAAGTTTTCCAGTCGATGCTGCTTGTGCCGCTCCAGCTGCTGGTCCTTCCCTCCTGATTGAAAATAATAAATGTTGCAAAAAGCGTGACCGTGTAGGACCTGCAAAATGATTGGAGCAACGGCACCGGAAGAGGCGGGACATGTGCAAACAACTGCCATCTTGGCGTTACGAAGTTTCCCCATGCATTTCAATGGGTGATTTTTTCAGTGATGTGTCTCCTCCTTCTATAGTGTCTCTGGTTGCGCGCATGCGCAGGCTGTGTACACAAACAAAACAAGATGAAGCGTGAAGATGTCTGTCAACGATAGCTGCAGGTTTTGTTCATCTAATTTTAGAGTTCAAGGAACAATTACAAATTCTACATTAATATTCGATAGTAAGGACAGAGATAATGTTTGCAGTCAACTGTCGAGGCTGGGTCTTGTCATTGACAATACGTCGCTACTTCGACGTCATCGTTCTCAGCCACTTCCTCTGTTCGCTGATTGGTCACACAGAAATTTGTTCGGGCAAAATCCCACTAACAAGCCCCAGCCCCAGACTGACTACTGAAGGGAAAATGAAATTTGGGCGGAAGTAGGTGGGCGGGCGGAGCCAGGCTAGGTGTCGACAGCACAGTGCTCCGGTACCGTTACAGGACAGCGGTGGTTTCTTTCAGCTTGTATTGTATTCCAATTTTAGCGAAAACACACATAACATTAGCTTGAAAGAAAAAAAAACTGTTTAAGTATGCTTATCTTTGTGTGAATTTCGGGCTGACTCGTCTGCCAATGACTTCAAGTTGGTTGTGTTTTCACCGGTGATTGTTGCGCTAAACTGTTTACAAAGGGACACTTGCTTGCGACGCAGTAAGCACTGCTAGTTGACCTGCCGGGCGGGACGATCAGTACTTCCCCACATAAAGAGCTTAGTTCTGATTGGATCGCTTCCCAAATCGTCCCGCTTACATTTTCGTCTCGTTTTTATTTGTTAACGAAAGTGTCGAAAGATTTCGTCGTAGTTTTTGTCCTCCTAAATTGATTTTTATTTAGTTATCGTCTCGTTTTCGTCAGACTGTAGACCTCCCCCCCGCCCCCACCCCCATTGTTTTCTCAATGGATCTCCACGAATCACACAATTGGCCAATTTTGTTTAAAAAAACGGCGAATTTCGCCGAAAGGTGACTAGTTTGCATGCCTGGATATACACAACTTTCTTATCCACATATTGGCTTAATGTGGCATGTCTGCCTTGTTCTGATTTGTGCATTTTATTAATACAATTTCTACTTTATAATTGCACTTTTAATGAGGATGTGGAACACATCTCTTAAAATAACATAATACATAATAATAAATTGTATATTTAACATATTTAACAACACGAACAAATGCAACCAAAACTGCTCCCATGCATTAAATCAGACTTTATTGTCCATTAACCATACATTTTTCTTATGGGAATTTTTTTGGAGTTATAAAATCTAGCATACAAGACATAAACACAACTCTTGCTAAATCACGACATTGGCAACTTAACATCAACACAGACATCCACACAGGTCATTTGCTGTAAAAAGGTGTTAAGTCTTAAAAAGAAGGTTGAGGTTTCAGAATCGATTTGGCTTTGATCTCCTGCCACGGTCATGCTGTGTGTTTGATTCCCAGACAAACATTGATTCAAACGGTTAAGTGTAACATGTAACGCTGTACGACAAAGCTAGGATGGTGGTTGGGTGGAGTGGTTTTAATTCAACCTGTCCAGGCACTTGGAGAAATGCATAGGCTTGGAAACTTTGGAATCTGTATACAAAAATGAAAAGAATATAACCTATGTCTACGTCTATGGTATCAAACTGTCAGTAAACACAATTATTACCTACTCTAGATATATCCTTGATCCATTATCATATCTACTGATATTTCCTTCCTAAGCATAGTGATACATTTAACAGTTTAAAGTTAGAAATAAAAGGATTGCATTGCATTACTGGCCTCAAACCTATAGCGGGTTATATCAAATACTTCCTTAACATGCGTTTTCCACCCATTTCCTTTACCTATCACTAGCGATGTCTTCGCTAAAAGCAATTAAACCTACACTGGTTTTCACCACAAACACATTCTTTACCTTAAAACTTGAACATAAATAAACCCTCCGTTTCAATTATGGCTTGTATCTGTAGTTAATTAGCAAGGCACTACACCATCCAAAGTGTAATAAATTGAGATTCCCAACCCTAGTGGATAATATAGATTAATGGATTAAATACAATTTAACAATAGAGAAAAATAACAGTGCTAAATATATGTATATATAGATGTATGACAGGTGACCGACCAGCTATGCCTAAATTGAGGCAAATCCAGTCAGTTTGAGTACAGCAATATACTGATAAAACAAGCACTAACACTAACACTAACACTGGCTTAACTAATCAAAAATGGCCCCATCTTCTGCATGCAACCCTAATTTCTGTGAAAACAAAGTGTCATAACAAAGTAGAAAAATAGAGTGGAAGAGTAAAAAATGTCATTTAAATACTAATGTTTCCCACAGCATAGTCTACTCCATCCAATCAGAGTCTGTTCGCAACAGGACGTTACCATAGCAACCCCGGACCAGTGCAGAGTACGAATGCAGCTGAACTTCAACGGAATAAACTTCATGAGAGGGGGTGAAAAAAAACAAAAAACAATCAAACAATAAAAACTAATTTACATGCTTGTTATACACTACAGAGGCACGAGGGTGTCAGACACCCGGAGAAGAGAGACAAACACATGCAGACACACAGGGCCGTGACCATGCAGGCCACGGCGTCGTAACAGCGTTGATAGGCACTGAGGGACTCCCAGGGATCCGGCTCTCCTAGCGCTTACGGATGGGCCCTCCAGTGACCTGGGGAGGAGACCGGCAGTGAGCAGGAGAACACTGAACACTGCGTTACATGTCCATTGTAAACATCATGTCCGGTTTAAGACCTCATACAAAGCATGTTGTTGTTTTACCCATCAATCGGTCTTATGTAGCACTGTCATACAATGAAGAACAAAAAAAAAGATAGCTTCACGCTTTTACTATATTCACGTCATCTACAGGCCTGAAAACACACACACACACCTGAGAAATGTTGACGCCGGTGAGCTTCTCCACGGTGGCGGGCAGGCGGGTCATGATGTCGAGCACCTCTCCCGTCAGCTTGGACGCGCCCACCTCGCCGTTGCCGCTGGAGATCATGGTGATCTTTTGGGCGGAGGCCAGCGGCCTGGCGATCTCTTCGGCCATCTGAGGGGCGGAGAGAGGGGTCGTGAAGCCTTCCACAGCTGGTGCTATGCTGCATGACGAGTCTTTAATCTACTTGGGGCCTTAGCCGCAGTAATAAGCACGCTCATTTTGGTGCAGAGCGATTTCAAATCAAATATTTTTATATATTCCAGTCCAAGACACGGACGTCCTCCACACAGCACCAATGTGATAGTGCAGTGTGACTTTTTGAAGCGTTATTCCAATGAAACGTTTTAACCAATTCAACTCTTCAGAAAGGAAATGTCTTTGTAGTTACAGCCCTATTTAAAACGCTACATGGTGGCGCATCGCCACTAAAAAGGGCACATTGTTTGTGGAGAACCTAATTATTATTTTTTACTGGTACTGATGCGAAAAATTTACTTAAAATCACATGGTGACAATGGTGGCAGTATTGAGCCCTGCCTGAACAGAAATCCTTAGATATAAACATCACACAATTTCAAAGACTTTAAGGACTCAAAGTATTTCAGCAGCAGTTCTTCAATGCAAACCACTGGAAATAAGTTTAAAATCTGTATTTTTGAAGTCTTTGCAACTTTCAGCCACACGTGATTTGCATATGAATTGAGGTACTCTAAATTTAGCCTCTGTTACTGCAGCCTTTAAACGGGTGCGACCTATATACAGGTTGGTTTATTTTCAAGCTTTAGTTGTTTGCAAGTGTGTCTAATGTATGACGTGGTTTATATTGGTGTAACTGCGGTATCTATAACACAGTCATGTCTGTCTGGTATATAAACGGCTGCGGTATCTATAACAGTCATGTCTGTCTGGTATATAAACGGCTGCGGTATCTATAACATAGTCGTGTCTGTCTGGTATATAAACGGCTGCGGTATCTATAACAGTCGTGTCTGTCTGGTATATAAACGGCTGCGGTATCTATAACAGTCGTGTCTGTCTGGTATATAAACGGCTGAGTCTGGTGAATGTCAGAGGCCTGAGAGCTGGAAGGACCTGGGGCAGCTTCTCCAGCAGCATGTCCACCATGGCCCCCTCCTTGTACTGGGTGAAGGCCTCCGCCTTCTTGGTCATCTGCTCAGCCTCCGCCCGACCCTTGGCCTCCAGGGCAAACGCCTCCGCCTCGCCCTTCATCTGGACAGCCACAGACACACGGGAGTGCACATTAGGACTAATTACACAGCCCGTGAGAATGTGAGTGGTGCCCACAGACACACAAGTAGCAGTGAGAGAAGGAAGTGAGAGACGGAAACCCGTGTTATCGTCAAGCGAGGAAATCAGAAGCAACCACACGACAGGAAGAACAAGACAAAAGACGCTGTGAAACATGTTGATAAAACTGGGTCAAAGGAGCAGGCAGGAGGCCTTGAGAGTAAAAGCCTTTATTGATTTAATTAAATCTGCATAGACTAAATGCATGCGAGAGGCCATCTTGTAGATGGAGGGAGACTGCATGACTGGTGCTTAACAGAAAACAGTGGAGAGAAGTGGGGGATGGGGAGTATCAGTGGAGGGCAGGGAGGAAGGGAGGGATTGAGTGGAGTAAGGCAGGGAGAGAGAGAAAAATGATATGGCACTCACCCTGATGGATTCAGCCTCCGCCTCAGCCTCCATGATCAGCTGCAGACTAGGGAGGAGAGACACTGGACTGAGCTTCTGTAACGTCCACCACTTACACTAATAAGAGCCTGCTCCTACGTCACCGCCCTGAGGGGTTCTTCTGTTCCTCGGTAGACTAGCAAACATCTCGTGACTCTTCTACCCTTAGTGTTCGCTCAGCACTTCTGTAACCACTCTCAAAAAGAGTGCTTTGATTTGGTCACCGGGATGAAACCGCTACGACATAAATGCACCATGTTCTTCCTGTGGAGTCTGAGGGCGCACACACATACTAGGCAAAGTTACCCTGTACCGTACTCAAGTTCAAGTACGATTGCCCCCCCGCTGGCCTGTGCTCACATTAGGCAATCTCAACTGGGCCTGAGTACGGTTGCCTCTTGTCTCTTGTCATCCAGCTCAGGTGTCGGCTCATTAGCATCTGCACCGTGGCCTGAGCACACCTCTCCGAAGTGTACTGAGGCCACGGGATTGAACTGTACTGGAGTACGGACGGCGTGCTCACACTAGCCAAACGATCTAGACTTTAGGGGGCAAAGGTACTCGGGCAGATGGCCTAGTGTGAGTGCGCCCTGAGCGACCCCACTGAGGCCCAGTTGGGTTCTGAAGGCTGCTGGGCTGCCACTCACCGGTTGGCCTCGGCCAGCTTCTCCAGGCGGTATCTCTCGGCGTCGGCGGGCTTCTTGACGGTGGCCTCCAGCTCCATCTCGCGGCGCGTGATCTCCTGCTCCTGCAGCAGGATCTGCTGCGAGCGCTCCACCACCTGCACCTGCATCTTCTCCTCCTCGATGCGCTGCTTGGTCTTGGCCACCTGTGGTTGCGGTGGGGGGGGGGGGGGGGGGGGGGGGGGCCAGGCAATGGGTCAGTCTCAGACAAACTCAAACTCTATTAAAAAAAGACACTTTTAATGCCCACTACTACTGGCCCACTGCTTTGGGCCTACGACCCACCTGATATTCTGTGCGATAATATATACATTTTCATTGCCATGTCAGAAGAGTGCAATAATTAACATTTCTATGGGTAACTTTTTATGCTTAAAATACATAATTCCCCCATTTCAGTCTTAAAACTGAATCATTATTAGTTTCTTAAAGTGTTTGACCCTCAACAACGCACGACCCACTTTATCCCGTGTCTGCCGCGGACGTACGTACCTGAAGCTGATAAGCCATCTCTGACTCAGCCTTCTTGGAGTTGACCTCCACATCGTAAGCGGCCTTCTTCAGCTCATAGTCCCTCTGAGCCTTGGCCATCTCGATCTCGTTCTTGTACTGGGCAGACACCTTCTCCTGCATGGCGTGGGCCTCCTGCAGACACACGGAGAGACACGGCGGGTCAGTGGAATAAGGAAATAGGAAAATATCTTATTTCTAGTCTTAAATCAATTGGAAAATTTGACAATTTTGTCATTCCATACGCATAAACCATGAAAAGGTTGAAGGGGCAGAAACGAGTGAACATCATTTGAAAGGGGGATAAAACATTTCACCCTGATGACAGCATCACGTTTGTACTGAGCCTCTCCGATCCGGGCGTCCTTCTGCACCTGCGCCGTCCGGGCCTTACCCAGGGAGTGGAGGTAGTCCTGGGAGGGGAGACACAGCACGGGGTCAGTGGGAGACCCGACGACAACAACACACCAGGAAGGACCGCTTCTAGGAGCCCACCCACAGAACACTCAGTCCAACCCGTCCACTTCTTGAGGTTTTGAAGCATTTACACATCTTATACAAGACAGAGAGACAGTGCGGCTGGCTACTGGAGGCACGTGGACCCCAGGGAGACAAACTGCTATGGCATAAGCTGATGGGGATCCTTTCATGAAACTATAAAACAATGCGTTACATTCAAGCACTGGGATTTAAAATGAATTGCTCCTCAGAACATTCAGCATGCGACTCCGGTCGTACCTGGTCGTCGTGGACGTCTTTGAGTGTGTAGCTGACCACCCCGATGCCCATGTTGACCAGGTCGGAGGAGGCCACCTTGAACACCTGCTCGGAGAACTTCTTCCGGTCCTGGTAGATCTCCTACACACGGGGACAGCACATCAGCGCCTCAGACAGTAGCTACCCGACAGTGATCGCGCAACAACCCCACTCCCTTCAGGACGCAGCTGGAGTAGAAGCGTTTGTGGTGAGATGATTTGATTCATCGCATGCGTTGTGTGTAGTTCACAGACGAGTGTGCAGTACACCCACCTCAACCGTCAGGTGGGCGATGATGGCCCTCTGGTGTCCCTCCAGCGTCTCCAGGGCGATGTTGGCGATCTCCCCTTCAGACTTGCCCATGAACATCTGGCAGGCCGTGGCCAGCATCTCCTTGTTCTGACCCTGGATCTTCACCTGTCAGTGGAGAAAAATAAAGTCATTAGAGATTATTATTGAGGATTATTGATTTAAAGGTATTGACAAAAGATGACATAAGAGCTGGTGACAGAAGCCGTAGAATTGGGTTGTACATCCTAATACAGTTAGAACAAGATTTCGGTTTAAGACCCAAAATGGAGTCCAAAACTGAACTTGAACTTGTATATTTCTTATCATGTCTGGTCTATTAGTGTACCTGTGCGATGCCAGTGACAGAGATGGGGACACCATGGCGAGTGTAGACCTTGTCACTCTTCACATTCAGGGTCAAGGTGTTCAGGGTGATCCTAGGAAAATGGTAAGGAAGACAACAGTGTTAGTCACAAGGAACATTGAAAGCAGCAAAAACCTTTCAACTGTGTTGAGGTATGTATTAATCGCTACACAGTAAGATATGGGTTTGCCTCCTGCCTTCTGTTTCCTATCCCCCTCCCAGCCAGAGCCCTGTCTCTGACCCCCACTTTTAGTGGATCAGACAGTAAATATGATTTGCCTTCATCCCGTTTTGTTATCGACCTCCCTGCCAAACATCCGTCTCTATCCCTCACTACTCTCAAGGAGTTTATCAAATCATTTATGGGGATTCACCTTCATCCTGCTCTCATCCTCCTCCCTGCCTGACCTCTGTCTCTAACCCCCTATTGTTCATAAAGCAATTGATTAATGGAGCCACTGAGGTTGGTATTGGCACAAAATAGCCCTTTGCTTATCTTACAGTCCGACAAGAGATCTCCCCATCTTACCCAGGTATCAAAACCCGCCAATGGTTCAACCTAGATAGGGTGTAGCCAATCAACAGAAACCCAAAGGGAATCAGAGGTAATGATTGGAGGTAACCGATAGACCCACCCTTGACCCGTCATGTGTTTTAATATACTTTGTTTTGTGACGAATTAAAGAGAAATATAATGGGAGAGCATGCAGGATTAACGACTCAAACACAAATAGGACGCAGGATATATATCTGTGGTGGTTTTTTGGGTATCCTCCGTGAGCCCACAAATACATTATTGACTTCATATTCTATTTGAACGAAACAGACTGGAAACTGCTCCTTGGTTTGCAAACGTATACGACTAACAGCAGCCCACAGTACCAAAGCTAGCCAAAACATAAATAGCAAACAGAGGGAGAGATTAGGGAAATGTGTTACTACCTCTGGATCTGCTGAACGCAGGGGAGGACAAACACTCGGCCTCCGGCAATCATTAAAGGTGGAGAACGACCAAAGCCTAGGCAGTTAGGACAAACAGTTAGAAAGAGGAAGTCAAATCACCAACGATGAAAAATGAAAGCTCAAGACACATGAGTGAACATCGCTTTCACACAAATCCATTATGAAAAGGATCCCTTTTTTAGTTCCATCATTGTGTGTGTAAGTATGTCCTCTTTAAGGGCTTGTTTTGGACTCTGACCGGCTCAGATTGTGGTTTCAAGTGTCCCTACAGAGAAATATAACTTAAGTGTTTACCTTTTGCTTCATGCAGTTTGTTTCTTATAGTGTCTACCTAATCAAGTCTCTCTCATGGAGCTGAAATATCCCGATTGTCATAATAACAATCTCAACCCTCCACCCAAATCGTTTAGACAACACTAAGCGCTATGCTTTCTGTAGTCAAACACAACAAACTTTTCCATTTTCCCACTCGCATTCCCAAAGATGTCTTTTTGCAATAGCTGAACTCTGGCGAGCGAGTGTTCTCCTGGACTTGGTGAGACACAACGAGGAGCAGACCGGATTAGGCAAAGCTAAATAACAAAGTGGAACTTTCCAATAGAGATTCTTTCCACAATCTGATCCAATCAGTTGTAAAAAACAAGCACTTCAGAGGACCTGCATTCACGATGCACTATGGCCCCTTAGGACACATAACATTCCTTCTAGCAGCTGCAATGGCAGAGCTGCCCAATATTGAGCTGAAACTCAATATTGGGCAAATTTCAGAAATTGTTGTCTGCGTAGTCACTTAGACTAAAATGAAAGAAAACATAGGCCAGTTAAGACTCCCGGATTGATCCTTTGAAAGGGTGATATTATACCACAGAGTGTGATTAGCCATTATAAGCATTTAGAAATCTGCCTTTTTCCTGTGTTTAAGTGACATCAAAAGTAGGCGTGTCCACCTAGCTGTATGATGGCTAGATAAGCAACATTTGCTACAGTCCACAGGGTAGGCTGGTAGACTGGTCAGCAGACTATCCAGCATACATCTGGAGGATGTATGCTGTGGACACTCCCACTTGTGTTTCACTATAACACAGGAAAAGACAGATTTTCAAACGGCTTGTAATGGCTAATCACACTCAAACCTGGTGGCATAATATCACCCCTTTAACACAAGCCGAAAAGTAGGTAATGGGCCAGTCCATGTTGGAAAGTCCAGCGTCAGTAATTCTAATGTGCATGACTCGTGACACAGAAAGTGACGATTAGTTTGTGGCGGTCGTACAAAATGTCACGTGAATAATTGTTGGTTTAGTTACTCAATCCGTCCGAAACAGTCTTTGAATGTTCATATCACATGACAACACTTTGGATACATTACAGTCCAATCCTTTATTAAACTAACTTACCGGAGACCACCATGGCTTCATTTGGACCACAGGTGTAGAACATCGTGAAGGTTGTCTAGGGTTTAAAGAAAAATACATTTATATTCCAAAGAAATAGGCCTATAGTAAAAAAAAAATATATATATATATATATCTAATACAAATGATATTGTATTATGTGTATGTTGTAAATGTTGATGAAAAACAAATTTTAATTGAAATAAGTACTGAACTCCAATTAAAAATGGTAACGTTATTATATGATCAGCATCATGTTCAAATCAAGTTCAAATTCAAGCAATAGTGTAGCAGGACAGAGGCCTTCTCTCCATGTCCTCAAACCAAACGCCAAGACATCTGGACATGTTTATATATTAATGAAGCGGTCGGGGGAAGGGGACATTTGCGTTTGTCAATCATCCGGCTCGACATGGATTAGCTGGCGAGCTAATGTTCATCTCGGCCCACAGATCCTTCAACCAGTCAACACACACCTCAACCCAACTAGACAGCTCGGTTTACTAACCCGACACACATCTGACTAACAACGTCGAGATCCTATGCGTCCTAACTAACAGTACCAACAGTATAGTAGTGTAGACTAAAAATGTAGTACTAGGAGACGTACTAATAGATAGACAGTTCAACGTTACAATATGATTGCTACAATCGGCAACAAGCTAACTGGCTAACTAAGCTACGCTTAATGGGACCAGTGACAAACAAGCACACACCCATTTTTACTGCGGTTGCTGCCGCTAGCATTTAAACCAAGCAACTCAACATTCTGCAAATCTTACCTCAGTTGTATGTTTGAATAAACTAACGTGTGCGAGAACGCAATCGCCTTTGATTGTTATCGAACCAGAGTCCTATTACAGCGATGAACGTTTCACGAATCACTGGAATGGCAACAATGCGACGCTACTACTGACTGGGCCGACCTCCGCTTCAGACAGCAGCGACCTCTAGTCTCCCTCTGTCTCTATCTGGTGGTGGGTATCGGTACTGCACCAGCTCGTGTTGTATTTTGACTATTTTCATGCTGTCCTTTCTCTATTGAATTATTTTTTTTAATTGATTAAAAAAAACGATAGGCCGACATGCATGTTAAGGTGGTCTGTACATAGAAAAGGATAAAACACTCAATACACACAGGCTAAGGACATTTCACCACCTTCATGGCATATTGTTTTTATTCTTTCATTCATAGGTTATATCCACATCACAACTCATATTTACAATATAATGTGTCAATATATTTTTTAATTGGTTATTGGTGGTTTTGGTCAACTAACACACTCACACAAAACATTCGTTTTTGAAATTGTATGTAACTCTCTCATGCAGACTTTGTGGAGATTACTGCCACGCCAGATATGTTTGATTGTGTATGGTAGAAATATACATTGGAAACATTCAGCCACAAGTTACCTCATGTTTAAATACAATTCAATACATATTATAATTCATGTGACTTCAATACAAATGTAGGGGGCGTTTACCAGGTCGATGACGGCATGACAGTGGATCTGAAGGCGGGATCGCTCCCTGTCTAGGGAGTGGTCATTGTTGATTTCTTTGCAAGGCATGCGAGGGACACAAAAGGTACCATTTACCCCCCTATTATCAAATCAAGACTTAAAACACAAGTTACCGATAGTGCACACAATACATATAAAGAGTATGGATTCATGATGTGTTCAACTTCGTAACGAACGGGATTATAATTGTATAATGGAAGTAGCAGAATTATACAGACTTCCTTGAACTACTTTCAAAATACGAATCATCCCATTGCACGTGCAAAGATTTCATCTTACGTTGATCAAATGTATCACTCCTATGGCATTACGACAGGGTTTTCATCAAATATTTGTGACTATGATTTCATTTTACGTGACACGATGTTGTGCGATATAATAACCATTAGTTAGTTACCAGTAGTTAAAGGAGCTTTTATTTTGAAAATGTCCGTCTGAAATGATGCAGCTCAGCATGGTTTAGCGACCAAAGTTGAACGTTAATGAGTAGGCCTATGTACAAATCAAGTGCAATACAGTAGTACAACTTTTATGTACATAAATAGACAAAAATGCATACACATCATTAGCTTGATTACCTTTAACTAGAAAGGATGGTTGGTCTTGATTGCCCCAGTTAAACTTCCCTCAAGTATCTTTGATGATCATTGATCCTATCTATCCTCCTAGCTACAATGGATGATCAATGTTTTCATGCATAGCGTAGGTTCTGTCATCTCCCGTGTAAAGAATGGATGCAACCCAGATGATGCGACTCAATCTTGGAGTCAGACGAGGACGAAGAGAAAGGCAATGCGAGGGCAGAGCCACTGGCGACGCTTCGCGTGTTTAAGAATAAACACATACCAGAGATCGGTGAGTGACATTAAGTCATCCATGTAAACATGCTGTAGGTCTATGTATCGAATGCGACCAAAAGTAACTATGTATTTCGGTTCTGTCTGTTTCTTTTTCTAACCGCACAGTCCTACCTCTATATTTGGGAGAAAATGTGGTCGGCCGTGACCCCAGCAGTTGCACCTTGCCCATTCATGCCCAGTCGGTATCTAAACAGCACACGGGCGTTTCCATATCCGTGTTTCATGTAAGTTCTCGGCGTGACTGTGCTTCTGTAGAGGCACTAGTGTGGGACATGGGAAGCATGAATGGGACTCGGAAGGGCCGTTTAAAATTGAGTCCACACGTCCGCTACGCCCTGAGTGATGGGGACAATCTGATGGTGGCTGACATCCCATGCCAGTACACAAGCTGTGTGGACCCAGGTTGTGTGTTGTGAACAGAGGCTCTTTGGTGGCCAGAGAGTCTCAAGGCACCAGAGAAGATGTGGAGGTACATACAAATGGACACGCAGAGGAACTGACCAGGGCGTCGCTGGCGGAACATGGAGAGATGATGGAGACTCCGCAGCCAGGACCAAAGTCCTGTCCTTTGAACAGACCCCCGACAAACCAGAGGGCAGCCTGGTGCCAGAGTCGGACTCGGACGGAGAGCGAGGGAGAAAGGACCGGTGGAGGAAGACACTGGGTTTGTGGAGGAGAAAATGCATGTCTAAAAAGTCCCATGAGAACCATTCCGTTTATTGTGCTGCATTAGTTGATTATGCACACGATTTGTTTTAATTTTAAAATGTTATTTGCAGAGTAGCCTAGCCTGAGATACAATTTACATCTTTCTGAGGGTATTTTGGGGTATTTTTTCATTGAATCCAATTTATTTAATGACCTGTAATACATAATATTTATCTCTTTGCTTTGCCTTAATTTCAGTGTCCGCGTCTGACTCTCATGTAACCAGTCCTACCTGTTCTACATTTCTGAGCCCTACAAACAAAATCATCCCAGAAAGGTATTATTACACATGTTCTAGTACATATGTTCCTAATCCCTATACATTGCATTAAATATACAGTGCAGTGCTTCCCCTACATGCATCCAGCAGTGTAATCCAGCACACCACTGGATTCATAGTACCATTGCAATCAGCCATGCCAAATTGGTATTTATTTTAGATTTAGAAAAGATGTTGGATACCAAATGCTTTGTTGCAACGTGCACGTGCACAACAGCACTGTGTACACGCACATCAGCACCGTGCACGCGTACATCAACATAGTTAACCCCAACCTGCCGCTGGAGAAAATGGTCGGCAAACGTCAAACACTGCAGTGCATTACTTACACTGTACAGACTGTGTTCATTGCGTACACTGTACAGACTGTGTTCATTGCGTACACTGTACAGACTGTGTTCATTGCGTACACTGTACAGACTGTGTTCATTGCGTACACTGTACAGACTGTGTTCATTGCATTTCTATATTGTCTGAACATGTTATTCGATAACCTTGTGGCGTTGTGTTCGCTTCTGCTGCCCCTCCGAACTTCGACTTGGACGGCGACACAGACGATGAAGTCCTCCTCGCTGAAGTAAACAGCGCCCCCATGAGCGAGGATGGCCCCCCTACGCCGGCCCCCGCTGCGGACCCCGGCACTCACCTGTCCTGACCTGTCCTATCCTGTCTGACAGCGATACGTGGAGGAGGACTCGCCTCTGATCCCACCCACCGTCGCCGTGGCGATAACTTCCGGGCCGAAGTCATCAGCCCCCCCCCCCCCCCATCCTCATCCGGTCCCATTTCCCCGGCTGCAGCCCTGGGGCCAGACTCTGACGCAGATACAGACGTGGAGGAGATCAGTGGCAGCCCCGTGAGGCTGGACATCAGCACGGACCCGGCCGACGGCAGGATGGACAGTGATACGGACCTGGAGGAGGAGGAGGAGGAGGAGGAGGAGGAGGAGGAGGAGGACAGAGGGAGGCCCAGTGTCCTGTTCCTCTGACGAGAAGGACTTTGGGTCACTCCAGAGGCACAGAGCCTCCTTACAGCACTGTTCCACTCCGGTGGAACTGTCAGGTAGGATCTGACTAGGCATATTGGCAATCGGTTGGAAACATCTGTTTGATCACTGTTTTTTTCACTCTTTGATCAGCTGTTTGAACCCTGGTCTGGCAATGATCGGTTGGGTTATAATAGTTCATAGAGCTCTGTCTATTTGTATTTATGGATCAACGAGAGGATGGGACTAAGAGTATTTCCATGGCAAAATATATATTTTTCATATACAAAGACTCAGGGCTAAATACAGCTTGAAATATAGGCTATAAGAATAGCTTATCATTAATAATAAATAGGTGATTTATGGTGGCTATATTCAAATAGAATACAGATATAGGTCACCGATAATTGCCATGACCTTGGAATACTGCAGTCACTGTTCATCAAGATCAGAGCACAGAGCATAATAACTAATGATATCAAACTGTGCAATACAGGGTTCAACAGGTCACTTCTAATGTAACGGTTTTACAACGCAGTGGATTAGAAGTTAAAGTTGGCAGTTCTGTGTCACAGCAAGCACCAGTACATATGGTCTAGAAATCATATGAGCCTGATGCTGGGAAGCCTCTTGAGTCTAACTGGTGTCTTCAAGTTCCCATAATCAATCAATAATTATTCTCTCGATTCATCATTCGATCCATTTTGAAATTGATAAAATACACCATTCAATAATTCCTACCTATTTGTCTAGAATATTGTCTAAGTTCATGCTTAAAACCCTCACTTTATAAATCAAATATCATTGTTAATTATTATTTAAAATGATTATTTATTGGTTTTTAGGAGGAGCTATTGCGGAGATGGAAACTCAGGAATACCTCAGTCCCTCTATAGATCCATTCAAATGTAAGTATCCAAGGATCCAATATATTTACAATGAAATCCTTATCTCATCTCTTTATTATAGTATATTAGGTGTTGGAGTGTTGTAAAATGTGCTTCTTCTTATCCTTTGCCAGGCCCCATGGTTCCAGCCCTCAAATCCATGGTGTCATTGTCCTGCTCAGACAGTACGGGGGAAGATGACTTTGTTCTGGCCGAGACCCAGGCCTTCATAGTGGCTGAGCGGGACCAGCAATCCAGTCCCTCAAGGTACTACACCCTGAATGAAAGCCAGCCCTTCATCCTGCAGGGCACACCTGAGCATGAAGATGGTTTGTCTGAGAGCCTCCACCTGCAAGCCAAGGCTCCAGCGTTAGCTATGGAGAGCACCCAAGCCTTTATCCACCCAGATGTGAACCTGGAGGCTACCAAAGCGTATGCCACCCCTCCCTCTCACAGCGACATGGAGGCAGAAGAGGTGGATGAAGTGGACACAATGGATATTGCTTCCGCCGAAACTCAGCCAATGGCCTTCCCCTCTGGATACACGCTTGTCTCAAAGAGTCTCAAAAGACCACCACACCAGATATTTGACCGACGTTGATCAAAGAGACTTCACCCTGAACCCAAAAGGCTCCCCTTCACTTTGTCAAAAGGGCTTAGTGCACTCAAGAAGTCAGCCTCGTCCATTAGTTAGCGATGTCAATTGAAGAGTACATTAGGCTGCCGGGACGACTAGCCCGGCCATAGCATCATGCGTAGCTTGCTCCTCTCCAGCACCATTACCACCGTAATGAATTAAGTGGTTCACCCGCTGCTCTCTGTCTCTCTCCTTATCCTGAAGGCAGTAATGACCTGCGAAACCCTCTGTCTCACTCAGCACACGATAGATATTAACTTCATTGTGTTGTCTCCACCGTTATTCCTGGTCTTTCCCGTTAAGGTGACCCAGACCCCCGCTGGGAAATCTTCTCGGAAGCGAGGCGCGGCTCCAGCGGAGGCCTCTCCCGTGGCCAAGTCTCCCCGTGCCTCCCCGGCCTCCCCCGGGGGCCGGCTCAGGGCCGCCTGCCAACCCCACAAGGTCAGTGGGGGCCGGGAGGCAAAGCCATTTGGAAGCATCCAGTATCCAATGAACAGGGATTACAAGACTGCATGGCGGCGAAGCGTCCGTTTTAATGGAGCGGGATCACGGGAAGACGCCCTGGCAGAATGGACCAGGCATCTCCAGTGGAACAACGGATGTAGTTTCACTGGAGATGCCTGACCTATGCCTTGAGAAGGGAAAATGTAACATTGTAGGCACAAACATCCAAGGAAATGAGCTAATGCTATGATGCTTTCTGCTGGAGTGTGCACAATCCACATGAGTTGGTCCCTATCAAATAAACCCCTAACTAACTATTTAGATGAGCTATAAAGAAGCAAAAAGTTGCAATGGAAAGTCTCATGGTCTAAACTAGGAGCCTAGTGAATTAACAAAACACATCTTTGCTACAGTGGAAATTAATACAAAAGCTAAATAATATAACGGATGTGGTATAAGTATTTGTATTAAGAGACTTTATTTAAAGGGCTTTCATAAAGATCTACTGCAGCAGTCAAGAGGATTATACGCTCTATGGGATATATACTTGATAAGTGTAGCAGAGGCCGGTTCGACCGCTTGCGGATCTCGAACCTGCCACCTCTCGAACTACAACAACACTACTGGCATGGGAGTCGAACGCTCTAACCACTGACTAACTAAAAGCCCAGGCTTCTAACTCAGAGGCTAGAAGCGTTCTTAAGGCTAGGGGTGTGAGGATTTACCACGTTCTGCAGCCAGCTAGCCCAGGCTAGTTGACATCCGTTACATAAGGTCATATTTTCAATGAAACACACCAACCGCCATGAAAGCCTGTCCCCTTGGTTTCCCCCTGGCAGGTGTTGTTCACGGGGCTGGTGGACGAGGTGGGGGAGGAGGTGGTGGTCCGGCTGGGGGGGCAGCCTGGCGGTGGGCGTGTCTGACATGACCCACCGGGTGACTGACAAGGTGCGCTGCACGGTAAAAGTTCCTGTGCGCCATGGCCAGGGGCATCCCCGTGGTCACCACCCAGTGGCTGGAGAAGGTCTGTTTGCTGCTGTTGCATTGGAACACGGCCACGACGTACCGCATTAGTACTCTGATGGACAGTACATGCCTGTATACACACCAGATCCATGCACGCACGCACGCACGCACGCACGCACGCACACTCGCGCACAGGCACACTCGCACGCACAGGCACACACACATGCGCACAGGCACACACACACACACACACACACACACACACACACACACACACACACACACAGACACACACACACACACACACACACACACACACACACACACACACACACACACACACACACACACACACACACACACACACACCCCAACAAAGTCATTACTTGTCATTCAATATAAGTTATGTCATCAGAAAGCACATATTCTATCACAGTTTGCGGTGTCCACAAACAATGATGTATTCAGAAACAAGTCTGAAATTGCATCCAAAACAATGTTGTTCATCAGTGTATGTATTGTCCACACTTGTGGTTACAAGTCCCAATGTAAGCATGTCCCTGTGGTGCCATCTCAACTTCAAATCAATGTGAATTCTGAGCATCCAGACTTGCTTCAAGTGGCGTTTATACTCAAATGATGATCCTTTAAGTGTCCTTCCAGAATGCACCACCCCTGCCGTTCCTCTCCCCTTACCTCCCCCCTCTCTCTCCTTCCAGAGTGCAAAGGCTGGTGGCTTCTTGTCTCCTTCAGCTTTTTTTTTGTGAAGGACACAGAGCAGGAGCAGAAGTTTAACTTCCGTCTACAGGAATCCATCAGGATCACCAGCAGCCAACCTCTATTACAGGTAAAGTGTGTGGCCTCATGCATGTGTGTGTAACTTGGTGATTTCTATTAAAAAAGACAACACATTGTCGGAGGAGAGGCTGCCAGGAGGGTTGTATACCATTGTACCGAGGTCGAGATAAGTGATAAGTGTTATCTTCATGGCCGCAGCTTCCAGGCCGGAAAGGAAGTGTGTTTCAATGTCATTTAAGTGGCTAAAAGCCTCCTCCGCCTGATGATGCTATACACCACTGGACATGTTGGAGTGTGGGTTTATTGAATGCTAAGCATCAAAGCATAGTTACTTTGGAATTCTGACATTAATAAGGAATCATGAACATAGGGAGTTCTGTCTCTGTTTCATACCAAGGATAGGCCGTTTGCTCTCTTTCAAGGGTTCGCTTTGGGGTTGATGGATAATGCCGTTCAGCTTCTCCCTCTCGATCTCTGTATATCTCTCTCACTCTCTCTCTTTCTCTCACTCTCTCTCTCACTCACTCACTCTCTCACGCTGCATCATGCTGACTCGTCCACTTCTCAGGGCTACCGGATCCACGTCACTAAGTCGGTGAGGCCGGAGCCGACGCACATGTTAGACATAATTTCCTGTTGTGGCGCGAGCTTCCTGGCCAAGATGCCCTCTTCCCACAAGGTAACCCCCTGGCCCCCGAAACATGCATCAATGTTCCAGATTAAGACTTCAGGTGGACAGTGAATGTGGCTGGTTTATACCTCCTGGCACCAATATTCGTGGTAACTTTATTCTTCAAAGTCATCACTAACATCCTCTCTCTGTCTCTCTTACTCCCTGTCTTGCCCTGTCTCTCTCTGGCTGTCTCTATGTCGCCGTCTCTCCCTTTCTCTCTCTCTCTACCTCTCAATCGCCCTATCTCCTTTCTCTCTCGCCCGATCTCTCTTCCTCCCTCCCCCCTCTCTCTTGGCCTTGCCCTCCCCTCCCCTCGCTCTACCTCTCCATCAACCTCTTGCTCCATCTCTCCCTCCCTCCCTCCCCTCCCTCCCCCTCTCTCTTACCCCATCTCTCCCTCCCCCTCTCTCTCTATTGCCCTCTCCTCCCCCCCCCCCCCCCCCATCAGGAGCAGACTCCCTCCCCCTCTCTCTTACCCCATCTCTCCCTCCCCCTCTCTCTCTATTGCCCTCTCCCCCCCCCCCCCCATCAGGAGCAGACGGTGGTGGTGTCCTGTGAAGAGGACTGGCCACTCTGCGGTCCGGCGCTGGCCGCCTCCCTGCCGGTGGTCAGTGCAGAGTTCCTCCTCACCGGGATCCTCCAGCGGAAGGCGGACGTGGCGGCCCACACCCTCCCCTCAGCCCCCGCCGCGGCCACCCCCCCCCCCCCCTCAGCCCGCCGCAGCCAGAGGGAGGGGCCGGAGGAGGACGTAGAGGCCTTGTGCAGACAGAAGTCACTACCCCCCCAGGCCCTACGCGTCGCCCTCCACCGTGAACACGTTACTCACATGTTACTCACATCCGAACACATCCCATATATTAAAAAAAAATTAAAAAATAAATACAGGCCACCAAAAAATAATATTCCTGTGTTTTTTTTTCATTGCTCTGCATCGCTCCGGTTTTGTGCAGTGGTGTCAGTACATGTGAGAGGTGCAAGCAATGTGCAGGGTAGATGTGAAGTAACATTACATCAGTGCATTTTGCGGTGGATATGGTTCATCATATGGGATCCTATCTTTGGAGGGCTCCATTTGGATTTGCTTCGATACAATTGCTGGGGTTTCCACACCCTTTTAGAAAGGCTGCATCAGCCAGTTCACCAGTGCTACTCGGAAACTCACATCCGAACTGAAGGAACCGGTGCACTGGACTCCGCTAGAAGGGCTGCGTTGAGTTAGCAGTACCCTGAGATACCTTGTGGACTGTAGTTGTTATCTAATACGTTTGATGTTTAGCCACGTCATCTAGAAGGTGAGGGCTTTTGAGACCCCTCCTCCCCCCCCCCCCCCCCCCCACCTGCATAAGCAATGATTGAAAAATAAAATCACCCTGACCCTTGTGTTTCAGTACAAATAGTAAGGCACTTTGTAATCGGTTGGTGTTTTACTGTGCAAACTGCCTTGATCTTCATATTTTCTTGTTGATTGGAAGGCTAATGTAGCCTTTTCTAGACATAGAAGAGGGGTGAGATATGCTTTGTGCTTTTGTGTATGAGTGAATGCATTCCTGTGCTAGTGTGTAAATATAAAATAAAACGGGTCAAGCAATACATTTATAATGTGAGAAAGTTTTTACAGTGTATCACATTTCGCTGTTGGGGCTCTGTCCCGAACCTCACATTGTAAAAAGACAGAGCAAAGGGAAAAGTTGGCCTGACACTACATTACACTACTGTTGTAAATCAGTCATTCCAATATTAGGTTTTACAGATGCCATCTGGGAGTTGTACTGAAACAAGAACTTTCTAAACCATGCATGTTGAATACTATGGCCTGTAATTAAATGTTTGTTCCATGTTTCCACTATTTCTTCAAAGATAAACCTCAGCACTTTGTTAAGTTGTGCCAATGCTTATTAAAAATCGAATAATATATGTATATTAATATATATAGTCTATGCTCATTGGTCGCTCGGTTGGTACTTCTTTGATGTTTCATTGATTTTATATTATTATTTTCGTCTTATTTTGCTATTAAAGCAAATTATATTTGATATGAAGATTCAATAGTTTATCTCAGCAATATAGTCGGCTGACCCTTGAAACGATTCTTCCTTAATCTGCTATAACCATAATTCGTCATTTTGATACATAATTTATTGTTCCTTTTCTCCTACTGAATAAAATGCAAGAAATACATTTCAAGTCTGCTCTTTTGCTGCAATTGCATGGGACTGTCTTTCACATGGACTATTCCCACATCTTGGCGAGGACAGGTGCTTTGGGGTAAACTCCGGCAATTCCCGACTTTACTCGAGTAACTCCGAGGCTGTGCAGAACCTGACATATTCGGAGCATCTTCGGAATAGTGAAGCCCAGTAGTCAAGTGCTGCTCTTGGGGGGCGAGGTTCAAGGGAGGCAGTCAGAAGGACACTAGAAGAAGTGGCATCCACCGCATTTTCGAAACTTAACGATATCCTCCTCAGACGTCGCAATAAAAGACGTACATGTCAAAGTGTGCTTTTAAAGGTAGGTAAGCTCGTCTATGCTATTGCTGTACATGTATGTGTATGTAACGGTGAATCTCGACAGTCTCTGGCGCTCGACGGGTTAAATTTTGCAGTTTTTGGTGGGCGCGCTCGCCGGCTTCCTAGACCTACAGCAGACAGACCAGAAATGTGCGTCTGCTTTTGGCGAAAAATAAGAAATATGTAGGGAATTAAGGCACCGAATTGACCGAATGAAAGTGTAGCCCGCGGTTGCTTGCGGGAGCAGAGATGATTGAAATGGTCTAGTGCAGTCTAGCATGACTTGAAGTGATTTTATATTCAAACGTTATTTTCTAAAGTAAGTGTTATCTAGTCTATCACATAAGGCATGCAGTATGACTTGCTATCATTTAATTACGATGGACGATAACCGCGAAGGCTGACATTTGAATAAGTGTGATCATGATTAGCCTATGTTTAATTAATGTTGTGTAGGCTATTAGTTCATCAACGTTATCAACGTTCAACGTTATTTTCACCTGCGTCTTAAACCAATTAAGAGTTTTAACTGCAAATTGAACACAACACGCGGTGATGAATAGCACCCGGCAAAGGAAAATTCCAGCACCGTGAAGCGTAGGCCTACGTGTGACATTGTTGGTCCTCCTCACTACAGCATCAGTGGGACGCTGGCTCGGGGCGGACAGTGGGCTGTGTCGCCCCCGCCTGCAGTACGCATTATGACACACATAGGTAGCAGCAGCAGCAGCAGCGGCACATGGATATAGATACATGCGATGCAGGCCTCGAGACATGGTACTTGGTCGATACTTGCTTCTCCGATGATGTCGGCATACTTATTTCCCATATATGAAAATATATATTAAAAATAAATAGCCTACAGGCCACCAAAAAATAATATTCTTGTGTTTTTTTTTTCATTGCTCTGCATCGCTCCGGTTTTGTGCAGTGGTGTCAATACATGTGAGAGGTGCAGGCAATGTGCAGGGTAGATGTGAAGTAACATTACATTAGTGCATTTTGCGGTGGGCCCGATATGGTTCATCATATGGGATCCTATCTTTGGAGGGCTCCATTTGGATTTGCTTCGATACAATTGCTGGGGTTTCCACCCCTTTAGAAAGGCTGCATCAGCCAGTTACCCAGTGCTACTCAGAAACGATGAGCAGACCAGAGTTGAGACGATGAGTTTGGATTTTTGCTTTCAGACATCTGAATCTGCAACCATAGACTAAGAAGCACACACACACGCGCACACACACACACACACACACACACACACACACACACACACACACACACACACACACACACACACACACACACACACACACACACACACATACAAGCTGCGTTCCAATTCTTGCAACGGCATCATATTTTTGGTGTGTGGGAGCCTGTGATGTTCTGGGCAGTGTACCTGAAGTAAGCCCCCGCCCACGTATGACCGCTGCCCTGCTTCTGTTGTTTTTACCGCTCATGATTTATAAATGTCTAATGTGGCTAGGAGAGGCTGGGCAGGCTTTCTACTTGGTGTGTGTGTGTGTGTGTGTGTGTGTGTGTGTGTGTGTGTGTATGTGTGTGTGTTAATGTAATGTGTGTTCTTGTCTATGGCTCACTTCCCAAACGTTCATCCTTGTTGTCAAGGTGACTCTTATCCTCTGATCCGTCTCACTTTTAAGGGACGCGTCCATAAAACAAATACAACATAAAGTCAAAAGAAAGGAAACAATAATCCTCATCCAGGGATACAAAGCCATCCTTGTGAGACTCCCCACATCTGCAGTCACCGAAGGCTTTTCCGCCTCTTTAAAGTGTCGCACAAAGACCGGTCTGTCCCCTCTGGTGAGCAGGAAGTCTAGGGGCAAGAACGGACACAGGCATAGGCTTTGATTTGGTAGTGGGATGCACTTGCTTGGGATGGCTTATGTAAGCCAGGGGAGAGGAGAGGAGAGGATGGAGGCACGAGACCTGAGAGACAGAGTGGCAGACAGAGATGCCATGGAAGGAGAAGGGGAAGGAGAGAAAGAGGCGGGTGTGTATGCGTTTGTGTGCGTGTTTGCGTGTGTGTGTGTGTGTGTGCGTTTGTAGAGCTGCTAAGAGATTCTCACATGTGGGGAGGGGAACTGACCTGAATCACACCGAACCGGTGTGATTCAATGACTGGAACCATCTAAGCGTAACGGTCGAGGTATACCTTGATGGTGATGGGGTACTTTTGTTTGCTAGCAGAAATCAATGGAATAGGATGACAGAGTCACGCAGATTGAAGAGGGAGAGCGTGTGTAACACAGACCAGATGGGATATATTTGTCTGTGTTCCCTATGGGACATGCTTTTCAGCCTTAAGCACATTAAGGAAATGTGCAGTCTTGCACCATGTGTGTGTGTGTGTGTGTGTGTGTGTGTGTGTGCGTGTGTGTTTGTGTGCGTGCTTGTCCTGTGCAATGCCTGTTCAGTGAAGAGAGCCAAACGCATTTTTGTTTTCCAGACAAACAGTCCCTACTCTCCCCTTTCTCTCATGCAAACCGATTCCCACCATTATAGTCGCTGCTGTAGTTAAACGCTTGTTGCCCCCCATAGACCTCTGTGTGTTTGACAACAGACACATGGAGGAGCTATCGTGTAATGATAGCTCTGATTCTGCATCCTCTATTCCTGAATTTCCCTTTGGGGACTAATAAAGTGTTATCCTATATTTTAGCACCTTTAAAACAGCACTTCCAAGAATACCTAAAGGAGATGTAAAGTCAGACGAAGATGTAAAGAGAGCGTTACTTGAGCTAGCCTATAGATTATTGTCACGAGGGAGGAGGGAGGGTGGGCTTGGTTCCGCAGGCCACCAGAGGACCCGGACAATATGCTGGGATGCAGCTTTGTTCTCTGCTACTCGGTGTGTAGTAGGACCAACAGAGCAGAACAGAGAGAGAGATGGAGAGTGCAGAAGGGCCGGCCATTAGTGAGTCCGAGTGGTGAACCACAAGCGCAGTTGTCAGTTTAAGACACGGTGAAATGCTAATTCTACTCATTAAATAATGTAGAGCTAAAAGCCCCCCTGCTAATGTGTCCATGAGGCTATTGGTGTGTGTGTGTGTGCGTGTGCGTGTGCGTGTGTGTGTGTGTGTGTGTGTGTGCGTGTGCGTGAGTGCGTGTGTGTGTGTGTGTGTGTGTGCACGATCATGCGGACTGCAGTACTACTGAATACAGCTGTGTGATGTAGAGAGCAGAGGGTAAATTATTATGATGGTAGAGAAGAGTAACGATAGGCCACACACTATAAATCGATAGGATAACAATATCCTCATGTCATGTAAGACATCCATGGTTTGGTTCCCAGGTCCCTGAGTGCAGTTCATCAGAGAACATAGCACTGATATTACAACAGTAATGGAGATGGAATGATCCAAAACCGAAAGTATTGCAGACGGGCTGCAGGTCTACTGCAGGTGTTCGCTCTTGGCCTTCCCTCTTGTGGGCATAAAATGTTAACCACAGCAAAATGGACCTCAGGCAAAGGAACCAACTACTTTTTCATTGCAGCAATGCAGCACTTCACGCCATCAGGCTGTAGGTGGGTAACTGCTTGAAATCTTCTCTGAAATACTACGCAATCATTTCTCAGGTGATCCATCAATCCGGTTCTGTTTTAGATTGTGACACCCGTGTGTGATACTCAAAGCCAAATGACATGAGTGAGCTCAAAACCCAATATGATTCAGAGACAAGAAAGGTCAGGGAGTGCAACAGGGATAGATAGATTTGTCCTACTACCGTCAGACTTGAGCTGAATCAACACCCTCTTAGGGAAGTCTGAATGGTAATGATGTTGGATGTCTGCTGACCCAGCCTGGCAGAAAGCACGATTACAAAGGCGAAAGTGAATCTTGCTTTCTGTCCCACTCCATCACTACAGCAGAGATTCCACCGACGTCTTTTCAGCCTCAATCCAATAATACCCAGCACAGGCCCTTAAAGATAAATTAAATCTTGCCAGACAGCACGATTTTACTGCAGATAAAATCTCTGCAGGGAGGAGGTTTTTTTTTTGGATGAGATAAAGTCTGAAGAAAATAATGATAGAAAGAAGGGAAGAGAGTAGGAAAGAAAGCAAGATTCACTTTTGCCTTTGTAATCGCGCTTTCTGCCAGGCTGGGTCAGCAGACATCCAACATCATTACCATTCAGATTTCCCTGAGCTGAATAGGCGTCTTTGAAGACAGGGCAAGTCATCTATCTTAGCATTTTACAATTGAAAGAGATGTGGAGCTGTATAAGTCAGGTTAAATAATGATTAAACAGCCCCTCAACGATGAATAAACATTGGGTATGGAAATCACAAACGGCGGCTACTAAAATAAACAGTGTCTCATCACACACATCACAGACTGATACACAGACACAGCTGATAAAAAGAAAAACACACAGCCGCGCCGGCACACACACGCTGCAGACGCTGACGTCAGCCGTAGCTGTTCCACACAAACCCGATGACCCATCATCCTCTTCCTCAGCTATTAAGGAGACACCACCACCCTCTATCTATGTAGCCCTCTCTTTCTCTCCACCTCTCTCTCTCTCTTTCTCTCCAGCTCTCTCTCTTGCTCACTCTTTCTCTCTATCTCTCTCTCGCTCTCTCTTTCTCTCTATTTCTCTCTTCCCCATCTATCTCTCTCCATCTCTCTGTATCTATCTCTCTTGCTCACTCTATCTCTCTCTTTCTCTCTCTCCCCATCTATCTCACTCTCTGTATCTATTTCTCTCTCTTTCTCTATCTCCCCATCTATCTCTCTGTATCTCTCTCTCTCTTGCTCACTGTTTCTATCTCTCTCTATTTCTCTCTCCCCATCTATCTCTCCATCTCTCTGTATCTCTCTCTCTCTCTCTATCTCTCTCTCTCTCTTTCTTTACAGGCATGCAGCTAATCTCTCTCTGAGCACTTTAGTTTGCACAGAACAGCACCACAAGTGTGCTGGCAGTAATGAATATTATTCATTACGCCAATACATTATTAAAAAGATAATGTCTTGTTTTGTATTTTTCAATATGTTTGGCAGCTGGTTTTTGGTGCCATTGTTAGAGGAGGATATTTACCTGTTTGTTTTCGGCTAGCTTGAACAGGTTATGGAGAGAAACGATGGCCACTGAGCAGTGGTCATTGTGGACATCAGTATTAACAAAAAACACAGAGTGTATAGCCGCTTTTCCACCGCCAGTACCTACTCGACTCGACTCGACTCGACTCGACTCGCCACGCCTTATTTGCGTTTCCATTGGCAAAAAAAGTACCTGGTACCTAGTACCGGGTACTTTTTTTTAGTACTACCTCCGTCGAGGTTCCATGCCAGCGGAGTAGGTACTTTTGTGTGACGTAAACAGGCTGCTGGTAACTGATTGGCCAGCGGCTGTAAATGGGAATATTCACTCAAGTTAAGTTGTGTCCGGCGTGGTTGGAGTCCACGAACCCGCTCCCGAGGGGGACACTGATCAGCGTTTCGCCGTGTGTGTCGCTCCTTTCCCGGGGCTAGAGTTAGGCTGCGCGTCGTTATGTGTGTCGGGCGTGGTTGTGTGTGTCCGACGTGGCTGGAGTCCACGGACCGGCGTTTCGCTGTTTCGTTTCAGTGTCGTTCCTTTCCTAGGGCTCGAGTTTCGCCTCTATCAACGTTACCGTATGACAACAATAGACGCGCAGTCATTCCGCTTTTTATTTTATTTTATTTCCCATCATAACCTTTCCCGGGAATCAGGAAATAGTCTTGATCAGATTCAGATTTCCCGGGAATCGCGTCTCCCGTGATTAAAACCTAATGACGACCCGCCCATGGTGGAGAGGTTCTTTTCTACGACCCGCCCACATTGAAGAGGTACTTTTTTAGATGGAAACGCAACCAAACCGAGTTGAGTCGAGGCGAGGCGAGTCGAGTCGAGTTGGTACTGGCGGTGGAAAAGATAACCCAATCATGATCAATCAAAAAAAATGTTATCTGACATTATTTTATTGAAATTTAACAAGAAAAATGTACGTTGAAAAACTCTACTTTGGCAGCTAGGGACTGTCTGTGACGCAGAAAAGACATCTGTGATGCAGCTTGATGCTATTTCCCAGTCCTTCAGACCCCAAACATTTGCCATTCTTCAAGCTCTTCACAATCTTGTTGATTTCCTTTGCTGAAGGAGGACTTTCATCAACATCTACTGCGCGACATTCATCCGTTGGTAATAAATGTGATCTTGGGGATTGTTGATTTCATTAGAATGGCGGTTGCAATCCTCACTTACATGATTTTCGAGTTTCGTTGGTAGTATGAGGAGTTGTTGCATGTCTTGTTCGCACTGTAGGCCTAATCTTCAGCATTTTTTTAAACTCATGTTCAGCGTCTTTTGCTACACTTGCGAGGTTAAGTGCGTTTGCTTTCCGACTATATAAATCGTTTATTTTATGTCACACGCGAGACAAATTAGTTTCCATCTTTCTTAGTGATTGACTTTTGCATCTTTTCTTTCAATCGCGACTACATCTGAGGTGTTCACCGTTTCTGCTGAATTACAACCAGAAATTCTTCAGATACACGACTGAGTTCATCTGCAACTCGTTTATCCTGAACTAATAACTTACAGCTTAGGCGTTTTCAGGCTTTTATATTTTTGTAAAACATAAATATAAACGATGTGGTCATTATGGTAAGGTCACACCTTTTTATGGTATGGTGGCTTTTTTCTTTCCCTAGAGAAAAGATAGCCGTGTTTAACAGTCCGTTTTGTGGGGTTTTATTATGTATTAGGCTACTTTCCTGTTTTGATTATAGGTATTTTATAGGGTTTGATTTTGAAAGTGAATTGCATGGATTTACTTTTTGCACTCGTAGAAAGAAAAACTGTAAACCTAAAGGACTTTCAGTTAAGTATTTAATCTATTAGCACCCCCCGAAGAGGCACAATGTATTTGGTGTAATACTGTAATGGTAATATGTGGTTTGTGTCTTAAAGTAGTGTTGAACTATAACTTTTCCTTAGAGTTTGTTTTGAGTTTGTTTTTGTTTATGTGAGCGAGTGTTAATATGGTATTGATCTGAAATGGTATGGTAATTAAGGTAGCTTATATATCTTGTTATTTTGTGTTTGTAACCGGCTCTTACCTTTGGGATTTCACATGAATCTAAAAGCATCAGTTTATGACATTGTTTCCTCTAGGATTTATTTCAGGCCTGGTGATACGCACCTAAAAACCCTAAGCGGACGAGGCGATTTTATATTATTTTTAATATTCAAAGTATATTATATATATGTTTTTTTATTATCTACCGATACACGGGCTTATGCATTGCCAATGCCACTATAGAGCGTTCTGTCCACTAGAGGGAATTGTACTGACTCAAGAACACTGAATCAAGACTCGCGCTGTCAAGTCCTTTAGCGATTGAAAGCGATTGAAAGCGAGTGTTGGTTGTGAAACGGCTTTTATTTACTCGTACAGCTTGGACCCGCGCCCACGAGGCTTGACTTCACTCGAGCTCCCCTCCCCAGCTGCCTCTCTCTCTTCCCCCACAGCTGTCATTTAATTTGGCTCAGTAGATTTTAAGAAAAATGTTAAGATATTTGGTTGTCCATCTCTTTTTAGGGGCCATGTAACGTTGTCTAACCTGCATCCCATAGTATGACGCGTTAGAGCTAGTTTATCCTTTGCGCACTCTCGCTCTGCAGTCATTTAAAGGGACTCTGTTTGTAATGGCGCTCGCATCGCGTCAAGATAAGCTGTATTAGCTGTATTTTTATTTTTATTTTTATTATATGCATTCATATTTGGGGGGCCTGGCGGGCATGTCAGGCCGGTACAATTATACACTGCAAGTGTCAGACCATCTTCCGGGGGGATATGCTACACAGAGAAAACAGTGTTATCCTGCAAAACATCCCTCCATGTTAACCTACGTCTGCTTTATATTTATGAATGAAAAGCGGTTGACGAATGACAAGCTCTCACTCACAACCTCACTCTATTCTTTATCTTCTCTTACTCTTTCTCTTTCCATTGATCTTCCCTTGCCCATGCCTCCTCCACGATTATTGAATTTCAAATTGGCATGGCCAATAGCAAACCATAATAGTTTGAAATAGGATTATAAATGATCAGATACATGAATTACATATTTCAGATTTGTGTGGTTTCTATTGACCAATGCGGCGGTAGACATCACCTCTCCCAGGCAGACAGGAGTGGTATTAACCTTTTGCAATCTATGGGCGGTAAGCTCTTTTTCGAATGATGACAAGCTTAAAGGTCAGGTTATCTTTCGCATAAATGTGCAGCCCATTAAATGCCTGGCCAGCGTCAAAGCCCCTGTTTTAACGGTGCACATGATTGCACACACAATTTGCTCATAACCTCAACAACCCATAAAGGTGGTCTGTCGTAAAGCTGTTGGTCAGCAGATTTACAATTTTTTTTATTAATATCACAATTTGTATTCAAGCAGGGGGGAAAAGGTCTGCCTCAAGAGATTAACTTTGTGTTTGTTCCCATGAGTCGTTTTGGTAACTTTTCTGCAAACGAGCCAATAAATGCTTTGGGTCAATACATTTCTGATTCTGAGCCTACTGAAATTGCTGACTGACTACTCAACACTGCATAGCAGGGACGTTTTTGTCATTGTTTTGCACAGCGACTGCTGAGCCGACATAATGGGAGCCGAAACACAGCCGCCGATGCTTCAAGCATGATGCTGTTGTCAATAGGCTATAGGGTTCAGCTGTCACTTGTCTTGGGCTGTTTTGATATGTGCTCATTCTCTGTGCAGACCCAGGACTCCGCTCAGTCATGATGAGGAACATCAGTGTGATCGTGTTCGGCTTTCTGCTCGGCATGGGTATGTAACGCAACGTCCATTTTCATATTTTTCACATTTTCATGTTTATTTTACGAGTGTGGGTTCTATGTCCCGTTTCATGGTAAAGATGTACTGCTTCTGTAAAGAACACCGATGACATGACACGATAACAAATACGTGTAAATGATTAATTCTGTCCCATTCTATTTCACAGCTCTTTCAGCCCCTATCAAAGGTAAGCCCTCTCCTTTCAATCCCATGTCCGCTCACACAGAGGTGGTGACCACTGACCAACATAACTAATCCCGTCAATGCGGTCCCACCCCCCCCCCCCCCCCGCCCTCTCCCCACAGTCACTGAAGAGTCTGAGACTAAGTTCCACGGGGAGGACTTCCACATCCAGCTGCCCTCCGTGGGGGCGGACATCACCTTCCGCTCCTTCTCGGCGCCCCGGCAGGCCGACGTCGTCCTGATGCAGGACGGCGAGGTGGTCGGGAAGCGGGCCAAACTCAACCTGCACTTCAGCCACCTGGTGCTGGACAACGTGAACGAGGGGGACGAGGGCGTGTACACGCTGAAGAACGCCGCCACGCCCGAGGACATCCGGCGGATCCGGCTCATCGTCCGAGGTGTGTGATGCACTTCGTTAAGCCGCTTAAAGGGGAACTGGAGGACGGCGTGTCATGCATTGATGGCGCATGGATTAGAGGGGGGGCTTTTATTTTGGAGGCTTTTGATTACCATTTCTTAATATCCGTTGTAGCAGAGGAGATTCTGTTTCCCTCATTCTCTGCTCACGAGTCGTCTGGTGGCTGAAGATTTCCCTGATTGTGTACAGTGCAGATTGTTTGAATGTGGATTTTTGAATCGGATTGAGGATTTTCACTGTAGGTTTGCACACCTCATTGAATTGTGATGCGCTAGAAGTATACAGTTTACGGCTACAAGTACACTGCTTATTTCACTACTACTGCCATCAGTACATTTAAAGACATGTCATATGTGTTTTGACATTACTGGCAAATTACACACAGACGTGAGCAGAGACACACACATACACAAACACACACACAGGCACAAAGACACACACATACACACACGCACGCAGAGACACACACTTACACGCGCAGAGACACACACACACACACACACACACACACACACACACACACACACACACACACACACACACACACACACACACACACACACACACACACACACACACACACACACACACACACGTACGCAGAGACACACACATACAAACACGCACACACTGGAGTTTGTACAACAATGTTGACTCATTGCTCATGCAAGCACTTAGTGTCCAAAGTAGTACTCACACCGCCTGCCCTCTCCAGCAGTCCAACAGGAGTCCGACACTAAGGTACACGGGGAGGACTTCCACATCCAGCTGCCCGACCTTGCGGCCCATCCACACACACACACACACACACACACACACACACACACACACACACACATAGACGCACTCTCTCCCCCACACTATTTATTTTCCTCAGTACCTGTCAATTTCCTCCATTTCACACACACACACACACACACACACACACACACACACACACACACACACACACACACACACACACACACACACACACACACACTCTTAATAAGATGCTGAGGAGGGACGGTTTAAACACAGTGCTGGTAAAGACCACTGTGCGGAAGCAGTATGTAGTAGCTGTGCCATATGGCGCTGCTCAAGTGTGAAGGAGTGTGTGTGTGTGTGTGTGTGTATGTGTGTGTGTGTGTGTGTGTGTGTGCGCACGTGTGTGTGTAAAAGCATGCCGCAGATGCCAGCCAATAATTACGCAGCTCCTTAAGCACCAGTCTGTTGTTCCTCTTCTTTCTCTCTCTCTTCCTGTGTTTTTCTCCTGTCCTCTCTCCCCGTGCCTCTGCGTGGATCGTATGTTACCCCTGCTATTGTAACCACTGGGATAATTGCACACCAGCACTTCCCCCATGTTCAAAACGTTCTCCCTCCATCCGTGCTCCACATCTGTCAGGCCACACTGAGCCCCCGCCCCTTTTCCTTCTCTACCCAGGATTTTGTTCTTTGCTCTCCCTATCCAGAGTAATCACTGGGTTATAAACCTCTCTTTCTCTCTCTCTCTCTCTCTCGCTCGCTCGCTCGCTCGCTCGCTCATCTTTTCTCTGCATTATTCAGCTCTTTCCTCTCTGTACTTTTAGCACTACGTTTTTTTTCGTGACACAATCTATTTTTCTATTTTCCAAACACCTTTTTTAATGTCGGCCCGAGGACAATAAAAAGTGTACAATCGAAAACTACGAAAAAGTGTCGTGCTGCACCGCACACACTCCCCGACTCTCTCTCTCTCTCTCTCTCACTCACATATCACTTTCTCCTTCCCCCCCCTTCCTAGACTGCTCCAACGAGGAGAGTGTGCGATACGGGGACACCTACAACATCCATCTGCTGGGCGTGATAGCCCCCATCACCCTGGAGTACAGACCCCTGGCCACGGAGGCCAACCATACCGACAAGTACACGCCACTAACCTAACTCACTCACCATGTTACTACACAGGCATCTAGGAGGCACCTTTATCCAAAGCCACTGACACTGAACTCAGAGGTTTGTCATCAAAGGTGCAGTAGGTAGGATTTGAGAAAGAGAGAGAGAGAGAGAGAGAGAGGGGGAGAGAGCGAGAGAGCGAGAGACAGAGCAGAAAAGAGTGGAAATTAGACAGATTTGAACTCAGTGCTCCACCCCCCTCGTTACGTTTCTCCGCCATTGGGAAGTGTTTAATTTCACACACCTGTGATTGACAGGTAAGATGGAGTCCCTGAACCAACAGATGTCCTGATTGTGTCAGAAATGAGCCGGGAGCAATCTAAAATCCAGATTTGCTCATACACAGGCAGGCACAGTCAACTGGAAACAGATATTCTGAAAACCAAATAACAGACGGTTGTGAGGCGGGGGGATGGAACCCAGAACCTTTTGGCTGGGACTCGGAACACCCTAGCCACTATGATTCAATCTGAACCCCCCCCTCCGTGTTGTTCAGTATGGTATCACCCATGCAGATGAGATGGAAGGAGAAAGCTAAGAGCTCAGAGCAGGGTGTGAATATCACCACCATGTATTCCCAAATCTAATCCCACAGACTCGATTCAACGGTTGAATTGTAGTCCATCATTGGCATGCTAAGATAACAAGGTTCTCCCCTCCGCTTTGCTTTTCTTACGCCACTGTCTCGGATTACCTCGGCTCCTACTGATATTACTATTTATTACTCCTATCAAGTCATTAAGGAGATGCTTTCATCCAAAGCGCCTCGCGGTCCTAAACGTTGTAGATACGCGTCGTTCGTGAGCAGGAAGGGGTTAGACCCCCGTTACTCAAGGAGGCCTACAGGTGGACATTAGGGGATCAAACCCACGACCCCTCCCTGACCCCCGAGCGTCCCTCTCCTTGTGGCCGCAGGCCTGGCGTGGTGCTGTTGACCAGCACGGGGCTGTCCCGCGACGGCTACCAGGGCCGCATCAGTGTCAACGACCGCCACGTGTCCCTGAGCGCCACCACTGGGGCGGACGAGGGCAGCTACACCGTCAGGGACGCCGACGGCTCCATCAAGAGGAAGGTCTGCCTCAACGTGCAAGGTGAGGACCGGGCTGACCGCGCTCCACCCACCGCCCGCCCCCCCCCCCCCCCCCCAGCCCACCCCTCCACCCATGTGTAGCTCCTGTTTCCCGTGGGACTTGGCTGACATGGTCCTTCGTACCCCACAAAGGACCCCGTGTTGTAAATGAGTACACGGTTGTCTTTACGCGTTTTCATCCGGGCCCTTCTATCGCTCACGCCGTGCGATTTGCGTTTTAGTCGTGAATATAGAAAAAACGTATAGCGGCCCAAAAGATTGAAACAATGAATTCAAGAATTCATTCAGAGTTTCTGTCTCCACCTACCCCCGCTGCGCTAAGCTCCATGGCAATCCGCCTTGCAGCGAGCCTGCAGTCCTCTGCTGGACGTCGTTCCCTCTCGCTTTCGGCGCCCACGTCCTGCTTCCATGCTGACGTGCCCGCCCTCTTCTTGGTGTCTTCACTCAGAGCACTTTGACTACAAAGAGCTGCCCAACGACGGCGTGATGAAGATGAACCTCCACCTGGACAGCTCCCTGGTCAGCCTCTACTACAGCCCCAACAACGACTCCAAACCAGTGCTGCTCATGGACAAGGGAGAGCTCACCCCGGTACACACGGCCTTTCCTTCTGGCTCTTTTATCCTGCCTGCTTCAATTCCCACTTGCGTGCATTTGTCTCTCTGGCCTGTAACGCCCCTGTGTGTGTGTGTGTGTGTGTGTGTGTGTGTGTGTGTGTGTGTGTGTGTGTGTGTGTGTGTGTGTGTGTGTGTGTGTGTGTGTGTGTGTGTGTGTGTGTGTGTGTGTGTGTGTGTGTTGTAGAGCCTGAGTGAGCTGGGCATGGAGGGCCGTCTGAAGATGGAGGGCGCCACGGCGGTGCTGGACAACCTGCGGGCCTCTGACGCCGGGCGGTACGAGGTGGTAGACGTCCTGGGCTTCCCCGTCGCGGTCTTCCACCTGGAGCTGGAGCGTAAGTGGGGGAGGGGGGGAGGGGGGGGAGGGGGGGGGGGGCGGGGGGGAGAGATAAGAAGATGAAGTAGTTCAGTAGTTAAGTAAGACATAGTGAGAACTGTCTGTATTATATCCATGGAAGCTATGCAAACATGTGTGCACACATCAGTGATGAAACACGTCAGTGATGAAGACGTAATGCATGAATGAACATGGTAGGGAGGTCGCCTCTTTGATGTGGGGATAACTTACGGAGAGAGTGGTGCGTCGGTAGAGTTTGCCCTTCGATTATTTTTATTTTTAAAACAGCAGCATCTCAGGGTGAGCATCTCATTAACATCAACATTGATGAATACGCTGAAACAGTGATGTGCTACGTTGCCAAGTGCACAGAGGATGTTACTGAGATGAAGACCTTTACAGTACGTAATAACCGGAAACCCTGGATGACTGCTGAGGTATGTCAGCTGTTAAAGGCTCGGGATGCTGCATACAGTGGAGGAGACAAGGCCGCTCTCTGCTCAGCCAGATCAGCTCTCTCCAGAGGGATCAGAGCAGCGAAAAGACGCCATGCAGGGATAATCCAGGAGAACCTCTGTAGCACAAACTACAAAACACCAGGAAAATGTGGCAGGGGATTCAACAAATCACTCAGTACAAGACCAGGCAGAGGATTGAGGACAGTGATGTTTCTCTCCCAGATAGACTCAATGACTTTTTTGCCCGGTTTGAGGCACCAGGGGGGCCAACGAGAGGGGGGACTGGACTCTCCCCTCCATCTGGTCAGCCACCTGTGGTCATCAGCCCAGCTGACACCAGGAGAACCCTGGCCAAGACCAACCCTTGGAAAGCAGCCGGCCCGGACAATGTCCCGGGGAGGGCGCTCCAAGCCTGTGCTGATGAGCTGACAGATGTCCTAACAGACATCTTCAACATCTCTCTCTGTCAAGCCACAGTACCCAGATGCTTCAAAACATCCATCATCGTCCCAGTTGCAAAAAAGTCTGTTGTGTCCTGTCTGAATGACTACCGTCCTGTCGAATTGACCCCAATAGTGATGAAATGTTTTGAACGGTTAATCAAACCACACATCATATCCAGCCTACCTGCATCACTGGATTCACATCAGTATGCCTACCGCTCAAACCGCTCCACAGAGGATGCAATATCCACCACCCTGCATACAGTACTCACCCATCTAGAACAGAGAGACACCTATGCTAGACTTCTGTATGTTGACTTCAGCTCTGCATTTAACACCATCATGCCGCAGAGACTGATGGAGAAACTTCTCCTCCCGGGCTTAAACCCCACCCTCTGTCACTGGATACTGGATTTCCTGTTGGAGCGACCACAGTCAGTTCGTGTTGGGAAAAACATCTCCAAATCCATCACACTGAGTACAGGATCCCCCAAGGGATGTGTGCTCAGTCCACTGCTGTACACGCTGCTGACCCATGACTGTGTGCCAAGGCACAAGAACAACATGTTCGTTAAGTTCGCAGTCGTGGGTCTTATTCACAAAAATGAGGAATCCAGCTACAGAGAGGAGGTCAACCTGTTTGAGAGCTGGTGCAGAGACAACAACCTGGTGCTCAATGTGGAAAAGACCAAGGAAGTGATCGTGGACTTCCGTAGATCACAAACAAAGCACACACCCCTCTGCATCAGCAATCGTGAAGTGGAAAAGGTGGAGAACATCAAGTTCCTGGGAGTACAGGTCTCTGACAACGTTTCCTGGTCCAAAAACACCACCGTTACCGCTAGTGAAGCGAGCCCAACAGAGACTGTACTTCCTGAGGAAACTCCATCAGGCCTCACTACCTCCCAGCATTCTCACCACATTCTACAGGGGGGCAGTGGAGAGTGTGCTGACGTACGCCATCTCTACCTGGTTCTCCAGCTGCAGTGTGGCGGACAAAAAGGCCCTGCAGAGAGTGGTGAGATCAGCGGAAAAGGTCATTGGAGCCTCACTTCCCTCTGTCCAGGACATATTCCTGAGCCGCTGCAGGAATAGGGCCCGGAAAATAGTGGGAGACCCCTCTCACCCTTTGAACAGCTTCTTTCAGCTCCTACCCTTCAAGAAGCGCTATCGCAGCATAAGATGCTCCACCACCAGGCTGCTAAACAGCTTCCTGCCTCAAGCTGTCAGGATACTTAATACACCAGCATCAGACACCAGATCTCCTCACTGAACTCACTGGACTGGCACACATCACTTTAAATAAGTATTTTAAATGTGTTTATTTATCAAATGCATTTACGGGTATTATTATGTTATGGTCTTTCAGCTATCAGCTTTCCAGCTACATCTATTTTATTCATCATTAGGGTTAATGTGTTAATGTATGACTGTAATGAATGTGTAGGAATGTATGTTTTTTTACTTGATCACGATCCCTGAGAAACGCCCTCTCGTTCTGTTGTTACTTGTTACTTGTTGTCAACAAAATGACAATAGATTTGATTTGATTTGATTGAATAGTGGTTGAGTAATGCCACAAGGATGACTTTGTTGCATTCAATATATGATACATCATTTAACATTTGATTAAAAAGTAAAATATGAAGTCAATAGATCGGATGGGCAGGAGCGACTAGTGTCAGGTTGTTGGCTTCAAGGGTCCGGGCTACTTGGTTCCTTATTTATTTCCCTAGCTCCTATATTCATTCCCTGGTGTCCACTCCCAGCCTACAGGCTCCCCATGGTGTTGGTGGCGGTGATCGCCCTGTGCGGCCTGCTGGCCTTCCTGCTGCTGGTGTGCCTGCTGTCCTGCCTGTGGAAGGTGAAGAAGAGGGCCAGAAGGTCCGCCGAGCTGGAGAAGATCGCCGAGAATGCCGGCAAGGAGGACGAGGGGGACGCCTTCAGACAGGTGGGGGGGGGGGGGGGGAGAGTGCTCGGTAACACTTTACGATACGTCACGCAAAAATGTGGGCGGTTACTGAGGAGCGAATGAGGAACGAATGATGAATGACTGGGTGGTTAAAGGGTAGGCCCTGAGTGACTGTCATTCAGGCACTACTGAGGTTACTGCTAAACAGACTAAGTGGTTAGGCACTGAACACCCTAAACGCTGGTTATTTTTTTCGAGCTGGTTTGCTCAAGAGGCTAATGTAGCCAACAATAACAACGACTAGCCAATGACTCACAAAGACAAACGGGAACGCTATAAGTGCTACAAGCCAGGAAATTACGTCACAAGAGCAACTTGTGCGGTTGGTGTAAGAGGCATCTCGGATGGCTGACTATGGTTCAAATTGTAACCTTGCGTTGAGGCGCAAGGTAAAGGGCATGATTATGGTTCCACGTTCACGCAACGCAGTGACCACGCAGACGCTTGACCACGCCTCAACGGAAGGTTACAATTTTTGGGAGGCGCACGTCAGGCCCTTGCGGTGGACGCAAGGAGCGGGTCCGTAACCCCCTTGCGTTGCGTGAACGTGGGACCATGATCCCAGTTGCTGTCTTAATCAATTTGTCAGTTTGCTAATTCACAGAATGATGAATTAATACAGTATCACCTAGTCTGTTAACCAGTAACTCCTCAGTAGTGCCTGAATCACAGGCACTCAGGGCCGACCCTTTAACCACCCAGTCGTTCATCATTCGTTCCTCATTCGCTCCTCAGTAACTAGTACTACCCACATTTTTGTGTTTTTTAAGTGTTAATGTGTGCTCCTTGTGCTCCTGTTTTCGTAGCGGTTGGTCGTTTTTGCACCAGAGCTTTCCACCCGAAATTACCCTGCACATAACTGTTACATGTATTATGTGTGTGTGTGTGTGTGTGTGTGTGTGTGTGTGTGTGTGTGTGTGTGTGTGTGTGTGTGTGTGTGTGTGTCCAGGTGGTGAAGAACATGAAGCAGCTGAATGATGACTCTAAACACTCCCAGGCGGAAAACACAGAGAAATCCCAGAGCACCGAGGTGGACATTAAAGTGAGTGACTTAACATGTTATCATGATCATCAACTCACTCTGTAGTCTCTTTATTGCATGTCATATATATACATACTGTATAACCCATGAGTGTTGTGCAGCATGCTGTTCACGTCTCTATAACCTATGAGTGTTGTGCAGCATGCTGTTCACCTCTCTATAACCTATGAGTGTTGTGCAGCATGCTGTTCACGTCTCTATAACCCATGAGTGTTGTGTAGCATGCTGTTCACGTCTCTATAATCTATGAGTGTTGTGTAGCATGCTGTTCACCTCTCTATAATCTATGAGTGTTGTGTAGCATGCTGTTCACCTCTCTATAACCTATGAGTGTTGTGCAGCATGCTGTTCACGTCTCTATAACCTATGAGTGTTGTGCAGCATGCTGTTCACCTCTCTATAACCTATGAGTGTTGTCTAGCATGCTGTTCATGCCCGGCTGCAGGGTCTGGAGGTATCCTCTAAGGAGGTGGGCGTGGACAACATGGAGACCAGTGACTCCGGGGTCGGCTTCAACACCACCGCCCTCCCATTGGACACCGACACCGACATCGGAGAACAAATCCCTGATTCCGAGGCTGAAGGCGTCTCCGTTGCCATGGCCCCTAAGCCAAGCCCAACTGCCGCCGCCACCGCCATGACCACGCCCAGTGCCCCGCCCGCCGTGGAGGTACAGCCTCCACCACCCGAGACCAAGAGCACCCCCGAATACGCGCTGAACATCCCCAGCTTCGGAGACGACAAGCTTAGCCCGGCCCAAAGCCCCGAGCCCAGAGCCAGCCTGAGCCCCGGCTCCAAGCCAGGCGAGCGGGCCAAGACCCCGGAGCCCAGTCCCATCCCCAGCCCGAAGGCCTCCTCCCCGATGGTTCCCTCCGCCCGCACCGCTCCACCCACCCCGGAGGCCAAGCCCGCCCTCACTCCCACACCGGAGCCCGGCGCCGCACCCGAATCAGTCCCCACCGTCAACGGCACGCCCGAACCCGCACCCGGATCCAAAGCCAGTCCAGAGCCGGCTCCGAAGGTGGCCCCGCCGAAAACCCCAGAGATGGAGCTGAAGGTCGACGCCCCAGGAGTCCAGGCTGAAGAGACCACCGCCTGATCCCAGACCCGGACTGATCCAAGGAAAGACCCACTGAGAGCCAACACGGCCCCCACCACATCCTAAAGAAGAGAAACCACACTTTCGGGGGGGGAGTGACTTAGATATCCCACTTCTAATGCCTGAACATAATCGTAGCTAAATAAGGATATATCACTCGTTTGTATCTAACACATAACCTTTGAGACGTTTTAATCCAAACATCAGTTCACACGAGCAGATCAATGATCAAATAATGTTATAGGTAGTTCAACTCCTTGTGGCTTAATCTTTTAGATTGTACTCTCTCTTTTATAGTTTGGTTACTTCACAGTACAACTGCCAAACTGCAAACGGTATCTTTTGCAGAGTTTACAGCTAAATTGTTAACCCAAATTTAGGTCTAGGATTTTCTAACAATTTATGGTAAACACCATGGTTTACAACTAATAATTTAAGTAAGTGATTGACAAACACACTCATCTGTAAAATTCTACACTACACAAGTTGAAAGCAACTCAATTGAAACACAAATGCCCATTAAGATACCTGCTCTTTCATCAAGCATGTGGATACAACAGTGAAACAGTCAAAAGCATGAACTTTTTGAACCTATCTTCGAACATTGGCAGTTTTGTCGTCTAAGATAATTGTGGGAAGTCACGATTATACACAGATCAAACCATACCCATCACAACTTGGAATGGCAATGCATTAACTCTGCAAGAATACTTCTTCAACATGGAGTAAAGAAAACACCTTTTGAAAGGAAGGTCTGACAACGTCGTCCTGGAACACTCCCATCCATGGTCTTATCCACGTCCACAAATCTGGATCATATGGTTTTCATGGATTTGGTTTGCACTCTTTCCATTGCTGCAAATGAACTGTAACTGGGAATTTACACCGCAGGCGAGAGGGAGACGTGAGCGTAACGTAGGCGTATCAATTCACACCGCCGCCGTTTATTTCGCTATATTTTCAAGATTCATCAGATAACAGTGAAGCGTAAAGTTAAGCTTCGGTCGGCCGTGAGACAGGCATAGAACGCTGCCGGTGTAAATCAGTGCTAGTTTTGCTAGTTTGAATGGAATTCTATCTCTAGCTGAAGTCGGACGTCTGACGGCCGACTAAAAAACGCGTCTAAAACGGCTCTGGTGTAAATTGGCCTTAAGAGTAAGAAATGGTTTTGAAGGTTCCGAAGAGGTTCAGGGAAGAGACAGGCACTTACGGCCTTTTGCATTTTCATTTAGTCACCACTGTCTACGTAAAAGATTCTGCACACAGACATCCTTCCCCTCAAATACACTTGTGTTCAACTTCATCACAAATAGGAATAAGTTGCTACTTTAAAATAAAACAAAAACCATACTCACTATACTAAAAACATTGTTTTATCGGTGCAAAGTTTAGATTTTGATGCGACCACTCAATTGCTATATTTTATTGTTGAAATTTTTTTATAGACTGAATACTCAATAATGACCATTAACACCTTGATTTTTGATCAACTGTTTGAATTGAAGGAGGTCACAGATGCCTGCTGAAACTTCAGCCACTTTATGATACCATCTTGTGATACCTTGTTATTTACCACATGTGGTTGTCTATAACCGAGAGATAGAACTACATGGCTAAATCCATCACTATAAACCTTTTCTTTCAGCAGCATCATTGTAACTAAAGTATATATATCTGTACATAGCCATTGACAAAAGTATGTATATTGAGTCCTATTTAACGATGTGGACCAGATTTTCCCAGACTCAGTTTGACATTTGTAGCCTGCTTGTGGTGTTTGGCCCATTTATCAAAAATGGATCCACGTCTCTAATTTGTTCCTCCTCTGATGGCCACAAGCATGTCTGCCTCACTGTTGCTTTTGCCTTTGCCAAATACAGCTGCGTCCCCATCCAGACCGTCTTAAAGCTATAGCGCTGCAGATGTTGATGCAAAGGGAATCAATATGACTTATTAGTTAGGTAAAGGAGGAGAGAAGATACATTTGATGCATGACTAAAAAAAAAAAAAACGATATCTCTACCTCATGGTTAAAATTACCCCAACTAAACCAATGACAGACCAGGTATTGTGCAATAAAATTACTAAATAACTTTTGGTAATTTTTTTTGGTAAAAAAGGATCTGTCAAGAGAAGCACAATATAAGTGTTAATTTTCCACAAACAATATGGAAACTTGAGACTTGACCTCGGTCGACCAACCTCATTCCTACTGGACACCTGTGTAGTGTTTTGGTGACAGTTCAGAGATTTCGTATGTATTTGATAAGGCAACGTGACAAGAGCCAAATAAAATGAGATGAGTCTAATTTGATACCATATTAACATGACATTACATATTAAAAGCATGAGGGTCTATGAATGATACGGTTTAGGTTCAATACAAATCAAGTACACAAGCAAGATAAAGTAATGGCATTACATGGTGTGACTCTACAAAATAAATAGTGGATGTGTCCAAATTCCAGGATGAATAAATAAACCGAAAAATCTTGGCAATACTGAAAGCAGCTTCAATCCGCTTAAAAACAAACACACACGCACACACACACACACACAGACACACACGCACACTAACACACACATAATACATGCTCTCTCACCCTGCTGGCCCAGATCAGTGCTGTAAATATTGCATGTTCAAGTCTGTTGTAAATCTCCCAGCCATGAGTTTTAGTTTAGAATGGTTGTATTGTATTATAATAGATAATATAGAAGAAAAAAAAGAAATTTCTCACAATGTCTTAACTACCGAAAATAGAATATCTATAAAAAGCTATACACTATATAACACTAATAACTAACTGAACACCTTATTTATGAACCAAATATTGTACAATGTATCATGGACTACATTAGATCCATTGAGGTCTATTCAGTTGTATTATCACCATTCCAACTTCAAGACACGCGCAGTGTAACTCACAGTATCTACATATTGTATTGCAAATGGACCATTAATGTCACTTTGAGGCGAAAGCATTCATTAGCATGGCCCCAAAGATGTCATCCCAAGCAGCATGTTATTGCTGTTTGAAATAGTTTCATCATTCTTAATATTTGAATTTGTGTGTGTGTGTGGGTGTGGGTGTGTATGCATGTGTGTCTGGGTCTCTTGTCACTGCTGTGTTGTTTACTGGCTTTATATTTCTGTTGAATATTGACTGTGTACAAATGAGACAAAGGTGATATATGTATCCATTCCTTGCTATTGTGAGTATAGCTTACATATGTCTGCTTATTATGTTCTGCGATGTGAACAACATTGTGTATGAAGGCATTTAAATTGACAAAAAAGGATTTGTAATATCGTGATCTCTGAGGTCTAATGAGAGATGTTGTCTTGTTTTTAGTGCCTAAAAAATAGACTAGTTGGCCTGCATTGTGTTCATAGTCTACACTTCAAACTGTACTTTTTTCTACATGTAGGATGGGGTATTCACAATTTGGGCAGGGTTGCAAATGCAATCTGGAACCTTGAATGATCTGTTTTGCTGTCTATCTAATAAATAAAAAAAATATACAAATATTTACTACTAATACATACAAAATATAAAATGTGCTGTGTAAATACGATGGAAATACCCAGAACAGGGGTTGATGACTTTTAAAGACGATGATTACAATCTAAAAATTTAAGCCTGCCAGGCCTTTCTCAATGCTAACAACAAAGAATTAAAGTAACAGTTTGAGTGTTTTCTTAGTATTGAATAAGGCGTCATCAATCATTCAATCAATCAATCAATCATCCTTCAATACATTTAGTGACACTGTTTAAGAAGCAAGTTTACAATTGCAAGTACTGCATGTCTAGGCTTTGGGTTGGAAGTGTCCTGTTCACTGACAACTGCACCGCAAACGATCTGAAATGTGTGAGAGGGATTTGCTTTGCCCAGATTACAGGGCGTCCCAACGTCTTATGTGCTAGAGCTAATGTGTTTCAGAAGGTCGGTGGTTCAACGCCCACCCAACTCAGTTTACCCACCACTAGAAACCTTTCCTGTCGAGTGTACTTCTCTCCGCTATCCCGGCCCGGGTGTGTGTGGGGCAACACACGTTTCTCCTTGTACCACCTCGACTTTGCACAATGCCACACACACATCACACAGTCACACACAGATGTGTTTTGGGTTTTTTGTTTTTTTTTGTAAAAGGAAATACGTTCTGTCTTTATTTCATGTCTAAAGAAGATACAAAGAATAAAAGCAAAGAATTACAACATCGGCTGTGATGTCATCCCTGTGTATTGTTGTGGTGTGACTCATTGGTGGGGGATTGCTGGGATCCATGCTCATTACCACCTGTCACCCCGCCGTAGTGGAGGTGAGGAGTGCTACAGTCACAGCAAGCGCACTGTTTGAGTGACACCCCAACCCCCATGTCACCCAGCCAGCGACCCCCACCCCCGCCAGGCAGGACATTCCCCTCAGCCTACCCCCCTCCCCCCAGCCGCTGTCATCTCTTGCATAGCTTCCATAGTCATGCCTTAGTCACACCAGGCCATGTCACAAGGGGGCCGCAACAGAGATATTAATAGATAAGTGACATTATAGCAACTGTGATCTCTTTGAAGCTATGGAGCAGCTTTTTTGCCTATCTAGATCCTTAGTAGATGCATCTTGATTCAATAATTGTGTGTGATAAAAGGTTTGGGTCAACTACCCTTTTTTCTTCGAAAAAGTACATTTTAAGTATGTCCAAAACTTTTCATGTTATCATCGTTATCATCATCCTCATCATCAACACTGTCATATGCAACGTCATCATCGTCACCATCGTCATCATCATCATCATCAACATCATCACTGTCACCATCATTGTGATCAATGTCACCACCATCATCGTCATCATCACTATCATCGTTAGTAAAATGATCCTCCTCCTCCTTGTCATCATCATCATCATCATCATCCTCAAGATCCTCTTCCTCCTCCTCCTCCTCCTCACAGCGAGGGGCTGAAGATGGCGAGGGGCGCGGCGTTCCTCCCGTCGTCCGCGTCACACGGGTTAAAGAAGGGCACCAGCGGCGCCGCCGCCGCCGCCGTCGCCGCCCCCAGGGAGAAGGTGTAGAGCGGCGCCATGCTGTGGGCGTTGTAGAAGGACACCTCCCGCTGCTCGCAGTCCAGGAACACGCCGATGCGCGCCAGCCGGCTGGACACCACGATCCCCGTGGGCTCGGGGTCGGTGCACGCCACCACCGCGCCGCCGCCCTTCAGCGCCAGCGTCCAAATGCCGCTCAGGGTGCCGCCGTGGGCCATCTGCCCGCGGGGGACGTCCTCGCGGGCGACGCCCAGCCTCCAGGAGGTCTTGCCGACCACCTCCACCTCCCAGTAGTGGCGGCCCGTGCTGAAGGCCTGCTGGCCGAACACGCAGTAGTAGTAGTGGAAGCGCCGCGGGTTGGCCGGGCACCCCGCCGTGTCCTTGTTCTCCTCGTACCACATGGACGTGCAGGACGGCGAGACGGTCAGCAGGGGGTGGGCGGTGTGGGGGTCAAAGGTGACGGCCGTGATGTCTGGCGGAGGAGAAGAGAAGGCAGCCGGGAAGGGAAGGATGTTATTTATTCTGCTATGGTTGAATCATCATAATTATTAAGTGTGTTTGGGGGGTCGTTTTCGTCTTACTTGGATAGAGGCAGCTTTTCATATGCTTCCATATCCTGTATTGGATAGGGCCCACAAACTGACCAGCTCGGACCTCGATCTCTACCTCTCGTGGGGGGACAAAGCTTACCATGGACCTGCTCAGTCAGGGGGGCCAGTGAAGGAGGAGGAGAGGAGAGTTGAGGGATAAGATGACAACACATTAAGGAGTGTGTCAGTAGAGGGATTAGGGAGATTAGGGGGAGGAGAGAGAGAGAGAGAGAGACAGACAGAGAGATAGAGAGGGCTTATGGTGGGCATGCGTGATCAGGCTCAGGCTGGTGAGAACAGGAGAAACATATTTTAAATGCAACTGAGTTACTTGTATTAGTTATTTTTTGTTATCACAAAACTTGCCTTTTTATGAGGTCTTTAATTTCCTGCCATGAAGAAAGATTACAGTAAAAATAATGTTGACTTAAAAGCACAAACACAGCCATTTTTTAATAACGTAGGGAAAGTGTTTTATTGTGAAGAGTCCAGGGTGATCACAGGCAAGGCCTCGTTGTGCTGCCCTTCTGTCTCTCACCTTTTAATGAGAAATTGATTTAGACCGGCAGAAAGCAAGACAGTCAACTCTTCAGCCAATCAATGGCTGTAATTGATCAAATGAGTGCCACGTAGTGCAGAGAAAGAGCTGACAAGGTGACTGCAGAAACAGGGGCCCAGGGCCGCACTCTGTTGCCCCTCGGATACAGGGGGGGGCAGGGGAGGAGGTAATACTAGACTCCAGATTATGTTTACGTGTCATGAATATAACGGAAGCTGATTGGACGATTTGGTGCCTGACCTTCGAGGACTGGATAACAGACCTGGAGAAGTATGCATCGTGTGTTTGTGTCCTGCCGATGGTCCTTGCGGTTTTAGCTAGTCGATTATATGACTACATTATGCAAGGGCGTCATTATAAGATGCACTAGTGTGTATGAGGAATGTACTATCTTCCTAGAATTTACTAGATCATTCTAAGGGCCAGGCAGTACATAGTATGAAGAACATACACAATAGAATAGTACTTTTTTGAATGCCCTATTGGGAGATAGTACGTTCTATGAAGAATGTTGATTATAGCATAGTTCACTTTCAAATGTACTATTTGGAACTATTATGTTCTTTAAAAATAATGTGGATTATTGAATATAACTAACTATTTGGAGCAAAGACATTCCAAACATAATTTACATTAATAAATTGTTCAATATAGAATGTCATATTTGGAAATATTACATTCTTTGAATAACGTAAATAATAGAATAATATGCATGGAGCAAGTGTATTCTATAAAGGAATAGAACAAAACAAAATAGAACAAAATAGAAGATACTATTTGGAACTATTCCATTCTTTAAATAACACACATTATTTTTAGAATGTATTGCTCCAAATCTAACAATCAGTTGGATACCTCTGTCTTCTTATCAATCTGAAGATGGACAATCTTCAAGCTCTTAAAAACCAATGGAGGCATCCTTATTAATTGAATTTATGCTTGTGAATCAGTGACAAGAAAGGAAAAACGTACTTTGAGCAGCTTGGGACTGTCCTCCTCGGCTAGCTTGCTGTTCAGTGTCATGACGGCTCTCTCCAGGTCCTTCCCTTGCTCTGCGATCTTCCTCTCTCTCCCCTTCAGCTGCATCACCTGCCTCTGCCTCGCCTTCCTGAGCCGCTCCAGGTCCGTGCTCTCCTCCTCATCCAGGAAGCGGTGAAGGTTCTGGAACTCAGACCGCACCTCCCGTTCCAAAACATCGAAGCAGTTCTGAAAACAAAAACACACTTTCTTTGGTGGGGGGGGTGATTGGATTAATAGATAGAGGGCAGAGAGATGACTCACTACCCTTAGACTGAATCAAACATTGAGGCACAACAAAATAAATACCTGCACTGTTTTAGCAAATGCTTATTTTAAAACAGTGTGAGGGAAATACCTCTACTCCCACGGACTGTATGTACATCTCACACTCTTCCTCTCTGCACTCGTCCAACTCATGTTGGATCCTTTTTATAGCATCGATGAGCTTCTCCTGCAACACACACACAGACAGACAGACAGACACACACACACACACACACACACACACACACACACACACAAGCACGCTCGTACACACACACACACACACACACACACATACACACACACACACACACACACACACACACACACATCACAAACTGCATTAACAGAATATTTAAGTATATAATAAGTATCCAAAGGAAGGTTAAGTCAGGGTAGAGGTGAGGGTTAGTTGATCTCCATGTTATATTTCACTATAAGAGTCAACTAGGTATGGCTGGTCTCTTCAGCGTATGATTTGCCTGACATATGTCATATGTCTGCTAAAGTAAATGTCACGTCTCCTGTCTAATGTTTGTGAATCTTACCTTGGCAACAGAGAGGCCATTTCTGCAGTTGTTGTTTCTGTCAGTCATGTGTTTTCTGTACTTGCCAGTTTCTGGTATCCCGAAAAAGAAGGCTACATATGGGACACCTGGGAGCCGGGGGAATTGAGGCAGAGAAATGAAGCGGAGGGAGGGATGAAGTGGGAGGGACAGAGCAGAGCCTATTTGAAATGAGAATGATAACGCAAATAAAGAGGGAGGGAGCCGAGAGAGAGAAAGAGAAAGAGAGGTAAAGAGAGTACAGCACACTTATATAGCGAGGAAGGCAGTAAAAGGTGGGGGCGGGGGATAGGGTGAACATACTACGCATACAATACTGACACAGGAAAAGCAATAAAAGAGCTGAGGTTGAACACAAGAGGGGCGGAGAAATGTCAAGACGGGTGAGCTAAGGTCATCCTAAGAACGCAGCGCGCTGCTCTGCGATGGGGCCAGAGACTCCGTTTGGGAGAGATAAACAGATGGAGGGAGGGGGGGGGAGGGGGGGGGGAGAGAAAGACTAGTGTAGCTGCCAGGGCTAGCTGTCGGACAGAATTTCAATGCCAGAGACAGAAGGTTCTATTCCTGTCTACCAGTGTCTTTGGTAACAAAGGTGCACTAGCCAGTCAGACAGGCGTTCAGGCAGGCAGTCAGACAGACAGGCAGGCAGGCAGTCAGGCATGCAGGGGAGAGAAGAAGCCAGCCAGCCAGATATAGTTTTTCGAGTGGGAGTGGCATTGCCTGCAGAAGTAGACAGCGCTGTTTAATGTGTATATTGGTTTAGTATTATCTGGGGGATCTGATAGAAACTAGAAACTAGAAACTGAGGCATCAAAGCTGCGATAAAGCATTCTGTTTGGATATCCATATCTGCACAGTGTGCCATTCTATCTGAGCCCGGGCACCATAAACATAGTCAGCAATTCTATCCCACATCTCCCTGCACATTGTCTGCATCCCAGTGGAAAATTACAACGTCCCCTTCCTAAAAGACGTCAACCTTTAAAATCCCTGCAGTTCAAAACCTGAACTTTTAGCTTAAGTATATTTATGTCTTAACCTTTTTTTTCTGTTTTGTTGTTTTGGTGTCTCCAGTAATTGTAATTTATTACAATTGAATTTTTTTTTTTTTTGTATGTATTCTGCACGCACACAGAAACACACACACACACACACACACACACACACACACACACACACACACACACACACACACACACACACACACACACAGCGTGCAGCAGTGGCTAACGCACTGTCTGCATGTTGGTGCAAAGGCAGCATTACTCATCTCTGCGAATGCTGCTCATCTATAATTCATGGAAGCGGGTGCTGGCAGGGGATTGTGCTGAGCTCAGGGTGAGCCTGCTGCACTACTGTAGTATGGTAGATGAACACGTCGATGAAATGGTGATCTATGACAATGCACCCATTCGGATGGATCATCATGGTGTATCATGGTGTTGTCTATTACACATTAATGCTACATTGAAAAGCAAGGAGCATTTATTTAGCAGCGTTTCCATTCCACTCCACACAGATATATAGACCCGTACATTTGGACCTCTTCAACATAAAGGAACAGGAACACACTGCACCGTTACAATGACACAAATGCACATTGCGCAACCTATTATGAACATTTGCGCCACTCAGAAGTCTTCAAATAGGCCCCGCCCATAGCGGCGCTCAACAATGACGACATCCCATCTCGACGTAAACAAGAGCATGTCGCACAAGAAGTCTCAAGTAAGAGGTGAACCAATATTTCCATTCTCTTATTAATGACTTAACATTAAGGAACATACCTGTTATTCTGCGGTTAGTTCCCACTCCTAAGTCTTTGACTTCCGCAGGGGTCCAAGCAGGCAGAACACTTAAACTAAAGCGTTTGCTAACACGGGGAGCTAACGCTTTGAATGAAAGAGACAGCTCATAACGATTGGTTTTACACTTATTAGAAAATAGAAAATAGAAATGCGTACGTGAGTACTTAAGTATGCAAAGACGCATGATTGTACTTGAGTTTAGCTTGTCTTGGCAATATTTGAACCCCCACTTATTACTACGTATTCTTTGCTAACTTCTAATTGAGAATAGTAGGTTATGGAAGTGGTATCCATTTCTTATTACTCTGTATTAATGTCCTATGACTCTGTATTCATTTTCTTTTACTCTGTGTTAATGTCCTATTACTTTGTCTTCATTTCCTTTTACTCTGTATTCATGTCCTATAACTCTGTACTCATGTCCTATTACTCTAAAATAATGTCCTGTTTCTGTGTATTCATGTCCCACTCTGTAATCATGTATTATTACTCTGTATGCAAGTTCATATTACTCTGTATTCTTGTCCTATTATTTGTATTGCTGCCCTATTACTCTGTATGGTATTAATGTACTATTACTCTGTATGCAAGTTCATATTACTCTGTATTCTTGTCCTATTATTTGTATTGCTGCCCTATTACTCTGTATGGTATTAATGTACTATTACTCTGTATGAAAGTTCATATTACTCTGTATTCTTGTCCTCTTACGCTGTATTATTCCATTCTAGAAATGAACGGACAGGCAGACATCGAGGTGGACTATAAGCGCAAATATAAAAACCTTAAACGAAAGTTGAAATTTCTTGTTTATGTAAGTATAACTGTATAACTTTGTATGATGGATATATAACCAACTGCGCTAGACACAGTGATTCAAAACTACGTTCTGTTTCATGTTTTTTCTTCCAGGAGCAAGAGTGTTTCCAGGAGGAGCTTCGGAGGTCACAGAGGAAGTTACTCAAGGTCTCCAGGGACAAGAGGTGGAGCTCTGACCTCCATAACAGAATCATTGCATTGATAGTTGGCGGACAGTTGAGCAATTAGTAAATATGTGTCCTATTCTTTGTGTCTAGCTTCCTCCTGGACAGACTGCTGCAATATGAGAGGGTAGATGAGGACTCTTCAGGTGACAGTCTACCTTTCTAAGCATTTCTATTATCATTATTTCTTTCAAAGCATATTATTCTTTGTGCGCCAATCAACTGCACACCTGCCCTAAGATTCCCTCTGCCTTCTGTACCAGATTCGGATGCTACAGCTTCTTCAGAAAACAGTGACACAGAAGGCTTCAGGGAAAGGGAACGGGAGCGAGATGCAGGAAAAAAGTAAGCGATAATACAGGGAGAAACCATTAAAAATAGCCTACTGGCCCAGTATGAAAGCATATTAAGAACCGATAAACTCGTACATTTTCACTGAGACACTCAACAGTGACACTGAACGTGTCTCAAGGTGAGAACATTAGGTTGCATTACATTTGTTCTTGTTCCATTGTTTGCCGTTTCATTTAATTATACAGATTTAATTAAAAATATTAAGCAGTTTGTGGTCTTAAATTAAAGATAAAGCTGTAAACAGTAATGCTGCGGAAGGGAGAAATATAAGGTCTGGTCAATTTAAAGGATTATTAAATCATTTCTTTAACATATTTGTAGTACTTGATCAAATTTGTTACAGTAGGGCTGTAGATATAAGTGCTAGAACCAAATCAACTTGAGAAAACATGAATATGGTATAATATGGCCACGTATTTTGGCTTGGGTGTATATTGGGGAATATTTTGTATTGTGTGCAACTCCGGTGAAGACACCTGCGATTTCTATATTTCCACTTAATTCTAAAAACTGCAAAATAAATAGAATCCCTATTTAGGTTGAAAACATTGCCAATCCTTTTGTCTTCTTGGCTCAGACAAGTTCTACATTACACAATAGCATCAGATCACACCTTCTGCTCATAGTCAGCAGCACACAGCTCTTGAGGCCTCACGCCTTCTGCTCCATCTCTGCGGTCTCCCTCCCAGGCGGAGCAGGAGCAGTCCCGGAGCCAGCCTCCCCCCTTCCTCCTCAGCACACCTCTCCCTGCTCTCCCGCCCTGGGGTGGCTTCCCTTCAGTCCTCAGGCTCCGGGGGTTACCTCAACACGGTGAGCTCTCAGACTCAGTTGACCCTCAATGTCGTCAAGAAACGTCACCTGCTCCACTGTTTTCACCCTTCCCATGACAAATCCAATCCCCGGTCTTATTTAAGTTTTTATTTATTTATTTTATATGTCGGTTATTTGTTGTCCTTTATTATTTAATTGTTGTTATTTCTTCCTGGTTTTGGTTTATCATGACTTCATTGTCTTTACATCGTCCTTGTGCATTGTGTGTGTGTGTATGTGTTGTACCGTGCATTTGTTTGTTGTGTGTGATGGGCAGATGCCCTTCCCACCAGAGTATCTGGCCCCGCCAGCCGAGCGCGTGAAGAAAGAGAGAAAAATTCAGACGCCTAAAAACAAGAAAGAAACACCTGGGAAGGTGAGAGAGGAAGGGTATCAGATGCCTGGATAATTACATCTCGAATGATCCACACACACACACACACACACGCACACACACTGAATATGTCATTGTCGATTTTTGGGTCAAACGTTATTAATTATTAACCCATAGCTAACAATGAAGGGGGCTGTGACCTACTTCCGGACCACCAGCAACACTGCATCATCCACATACACACAGCTTGGCTCCACTGAACTCAGTCCATACCCACTGGTTTGTTAACCTTTCTGTTTTATTTTCCTTCCTTCTCTGCATGCTACTCAGGTTGTTGCACCGTTGACGGCTAATTACCCATCAGCCCCTGCGGGCCCCCCCGCGGGCAGCGGGCCCTTCAGCTGGGTCCCCAGACAGATGCTGAGCGGCGACGCTGCGGAGGAGGAGGGGGACAGTGACCTGGACAGCGACCGGGGGGACGACGACCGGGGGGAGGGAGACGAGGCTGAGCTAGTCATTGATATCCCCAATGAGTGATGAAGAGTGGGTGCTAGTTGTTTTTGTATTTTTTACTTGTGTGTGTGTGTGTGTGTGTGTGTGTGTGTGTGTGTGCTGGTCCGCCTTGGTTTGCAAAACACAATGTAATTATGTATGGTTGAATTCCGCAACTCCCTTTTTAGAATCTCAAAGCTAGTGCCAAGCGCCCCCCTGTGGATGGTTGGCTTTACTGCAGTCTCACTGCCAAAACAATGTGTCTCACACACAACTCTGTGATATGTTATGCTATTATTAGCTGTCCGTTAATGAAGATAATAAAAACAACACAGGGTACTGATCTCCCTCTAGAGTCATAGCTTTGCCTTCTTTGATCGTTCCCTTACCAATTATGTTTAAATTATTAATAATATTTGTTTATGTTCTGTTTAAATCAGGCCAGTCTTCAACTGATGTTTTTCATAATTTTAGATTAAAATGGTGACATTAAACCTGGCTTAAAGTATTGATTTTTATTAAGATAAATCATGTTATTTATCTGATTTCACTTTCGTCTTTCTGAGGTACTCCCGATGTTTCTGGATGTTCTTGTTGTGACCATGATGCTTATTTTCCCTCAACCGTGTATTCACCAACCTAGCGGTCATTCAATCTCTTAAAAGTTAGGAGCTTAGAGGCTTCACCCCGCCCGCCCGAGGAATCACACCCCAAAGCAACCATACCAGTTACTGCCTCCCTGGTATTCTGATGAATAATAACAATAATAATAATCTGGGTGGACTCATTTATACCCTACTTCACTAATATTTGCAATATATATACAATTCTTCATCTTCATGCAGTACAAGGGTATTGCATAACGACGTGGAATGGTATGTACTCTTGTAACCGTTAATCTTTAATATTGATAAAGGTTGTTTTTGGTCAACCAAAAAAGTTCTTGTCTTGCCAGCACTTTGGAAGGAATTACACAATCATACCCTTCAGCCCAGCCCACGGGCACTGGTGAATAATGCTGGCTATAACTCTGAGGGAGTGCGGCCTGGCTGCATTCCAATACATTTGTGAGAGGTTTGCTTTTACAGAGAGTACATTATCTGCTATAATGCAAATTTCTGAAAATTTCACACAGATTTGGGGAAAGGGTACAGTGTCCCAACAGGCTTATTATTAATATTCATTCAAGTACAGATACCTAACCCAGGCCCGGTCAAGGATTTCTATTTGGGGATTTCTACTGCACTCCAGAGTTTGACTGAGCAATGTCACAATCTCTTCATATTGTAACACAGATCACAGGGTCGTATAGGTTCATATATTATTTATAAACATATACTATTCATACTATATTATTCATGTGTTATGTTCTGATCATCTGTTCATCTTAGATGGTTGCAAACGCCAACATTCCGTTGAGATTGGCATATTTCAAGTCCAAACACCACTGCATGTCGTTTGCAGGGTGCACCGTATGTGTGTGTAATAATGAATCACTGTTCCACTGATCCTGTCAATCAGCTGACAAACCCATGCAGAGAGTGCTCTCTGGGAATGTAGTCTTACAGGTAACTGCTGGTTCATTCAGGGCGTGGGCTTTGGGTTGTGTACTTAATAGCAAAAAGCATTTAAAGGTGTAACCATACTAGGGAGAGGGAGAGAGGGGTTGAGGTGGAGGTGCAGTCAGAGGGAGAGAGAGAGAGAGAGAGAGAGAGAGAGAGAGAGAGAGGGAGGAGGGACAGACAGAGGGGGCGAGGTTGTCAAGGAAATGAAGGCGCAAGCGAGATTGTGCCTGCAACACTCATTCTTACACAGCGAATGTAACGAGACAGAAGGCATGGATGAGGGCACATTTAAAGAGAGAGCGCGAGGAGACTGAAGAACAACAAGCCAGCACAACAGAGACGTACCAGCCTGGACCACCATTATCCTTCCATCCAGATACAGAAGCCTCTGTATAATTGATAAGCATCGCTCACGCCCTCTGTGTGCGTGTGGGCAAGAGGAAGAGTGGAGAGAGAGTGGGAGGGAGTCAGCTCACCAGCACCACCAGCACCAGCACCAGCATGCTGTGGCAGGGAGCTCTAATGAATGCAGCTGCTGTCACGGCCTGCTTCCTGGCAGTGCTGGGCCCGGGCTTGTCTCTCCCAGCCGAGGACTGCGATCACTGCTTCTACAGGCAGACACCCCCACGGGGACCCTCTTCTGATGGCCTGCCACAGCTCTGCCACGGTGCTCCCGGGGGCCAGGCCTTTGCAACGCTCCACAGCCCGACCTGTGACACAGCAGTCTTCTCTGCTTTCCGCGTCGGCCATGTAGGGAGTGTGAGTGAGGGAGAGGAGACACTGGTGAGGAAACGTTTTTTTTTTTCTGTATTATTATGATATCAGCTGAGAAAAGCTGCCTCTGGATTATGTCAGATGTTTCAGGGACTAGATTGTTTGTTGAACTTTTGAGTGGGTCTCCAGTGCAGGAAGTCAAGTTAATGTTCAACTATCAACCGGGAATTATTGAATTCAGAAGATAGAAATGTTTAATGAAAACTATTAAATCATTAATTTGGCTGGAAACCTTTCTCAACTCTTTACACAAACACATCAATATCAGCAAAACAGTTGTATATATATCAAGGGTAAAACATTGTCTTTCTGCATTTTATTTTTTTCTTTATCAGTTGTTGTATATTTGATGCATTTGCATTGTTGTTATTGCTGACTCGACATCATTGAAAATGAGGGTCACCCCTCAATTGATCTTTCGAGTATAAATAAAGGTTAAATGAAAAAATAAGTTTGGTATGGTCAGAATCCTCCCTTCTACAATCATCTCAACTCTCAACTACATTCAGAGCTGTACAATAGATCCTCCATATAGAATTGAACCATCTATGACATCCAACTTCATATTCTATTTCTCTTTCAGTCCGAAAACCCAGATCTTGAAGTACTGACCCCTGCCCTGCTCCAAGGAGATGGGGGCGAAGCTCAGACCTCCAATGTTCCCGAAGACTCTCCTCTCCGGGTCTGGGACTCCTCCATCACCGCCCTGGTCCGCTCCTCCGTCAGCCCCCAGTGCAGCTCCGTCGGAGGGGACCTCTACGTGGTCACCGGGCGGGGACGCCTGGGACCAGACACCCAAGGCGGGGATGAGGGGTGCGAGGCCAGTCAGCTGCTCTGGTCGGCGATGTGCTGCGACGTTCCCTCCGGGGGGGAGCAGGGCTTCAGCGTGGGCCTGGTCCAAGAGGCCGAGGGAGGGGAAGAGCAGCAGGTGAGCGTGGAACAGCTGGAGGAGATGCTAGGAGTCACAGAGCTCTTCTCTGAGGGCTGTGGCGGTGGCTCTGGGCAAGCCGCGGTGGTCTTCATGCTTGGAGCTGAGAGAGTTTTACTGAAAGATGCTTCAACGAAGAGTGTTGAAGACCCAGTGGATCAAGGAACGGATCAGGACTCCTCTGGGGAAGGGATCACGGAACAGGCAGCGAGTGTGGAAGATCGAGTTGCTGATGTCGATGCCACGCCGAAACAATCTGACGGAGAGGAGGGGACGACACCCGCGCAGGACCCTGATGAAGAGCAGAGCGACGTGAGGAGATCAGAGGCCCAGGCTGGAACAGAGTCAGGTCATACTTCAGATGAGGGCGACGTGGCGGAGCAGACAGCAGAGACAGACCCGGAGGAAGAGACCAACAGCACTATCATTTACCTTATCTCCACCGGCGTCTACATTCTCACCCTCCCCCTGCGCCCTGTGGTCTCCACCATCACCAGCCTACCTGGACAGGTAAGACAGCTCACCGCACACATGGGGACCACATTCTCCTGGCATGCGCCGCAATGTGGTTTAACCACTTTCTCCTCCTCTGTGTGTGTGTCTCCTCCTTTCATCTGTTGTTTCAGGTGGTGTACATTCTTCAGGAGGACCTTGGAGTTCTCACCGCGCTGCCCGGAGACACCTGCTACATGCTGTACTTTGTGGCCTCCGGCGTTGTGTCTTGGATGCGTTGGACGGTGGAGGTCGTGCTAGACTTTGTGTGGGGATGCGGCTGTGGCTTGTACCACTGCGTCTCGGCGATGGCGGGAGAGCTGCTGGGCAGCTGCTACACCGGGGTCGCCGGAGTGGGGACTCTGGCCGGCGACTCAGTGGGGATCGTGGGGGAGGTGGCGGACAACGCCTGGTGGGTCACCAGGCTGCTGGGCGGGCAGCTGTGGGAGCAGAGCACAGGTTACGCGGGGACGGTGGGTTCGGAAATAGGGGACCAGGTGATGACCGTGGGCGGGGGGCTGGGGACGCTGGTGTGGAGAATTTTGAGGGGGGTGTTTCGCGTGATCACATTCGTAGTGGGTGTAGTCTTTGGGACGCTGCGGTTGATTGCGGTTGGCCTCGTGGATCCAGCCACACCGGATGATCCTCCTGCGCTGGTGAAACAGTTAGTCAATGCAGAATAGCCTAACCCATGGCCTTCATAATATTTTGTTTGCAATGAAACTAAAATTTAACTGTAAAACAGATTTATCCTTTAACAAGTAAGGTATTCAAACAATGATATCGTTAATACACAGAAATTCTAACACATTACCAAAGATTTGATTAACACTGTTCAGGAAGTAAGGGTTGTTCATAACATGTTCAACAAATGTTTGTGATTTTCGGTTTATTACTGTTTTAACAATTTTATGGACGTTGAATTGTTGTAAAATAAAGTTTGCATCAAAATGTTTAAATAAACAATAATTACAACACCTTTCATTTTACGCTATTTACACAATTTCTTTATTGACAATAATTGTTATAGTATACTATAGTAGTTATAGTATTTGGGTTCATAATTCTTCTTCTTCTTCTTGTTATTATTATCATTAGGTGCCAAGCACAAAGTGCGGGGCAACCTATTGTAGGCCTAATCGTTAGTTTTATTATTATTCCGACACGTTTGACTTACACAGCCTAAACCGCTCGCACGCTTTTTATGAAACTTACTAGACCTGTAGAAGTTGACCCAAGATTAACAGACAGCAAATATTACACTGATTGGCCCAAAGGTGGCGCTATACCAACTGTCCAAAAATGCTAACTTTGCACAAGCATATCTCGTAACCGGTTTGACCTATACTCATGAAACTTTGTTCACACATGTATACCCACATGCTGAACAAATATGCCTCAAGAACCTATGACTTCCGGTTTCCAGATTTGCCGCCATTTTGAATTTAGTTAAAAACAGTAAATTGCCTAAGGATCCCAGGTTTTTTTACTTTGACAAAAACACTTTAGCCCATATCATCTATGGACCATTATCTTCAATCTGACAAAAATCTGTACACTAAAGTTTAAAGCAGTCATGAACCATTGGCTTCTAAAAGGGGCGTGGTTTAAACCGCGAAAAGAGTTAAATGCTCATATAGGGGGTCTCAAATTTCGAAAAAAATTTATTGTCACTAATGGTCATTTAAATGTGTTTAAGCTCACCATGTCCAGTATTCAGAATTTTAAACATTTATTCACAAATATGTTCTATTTTTTGCCAAGCGGAGCCAGCCAGGACTGTGCGCCTATCTTGCCCGGTGCAATTGACTTTCTACACGCATGTGTCGTTGCTAGTTTGCACCCGGCGCAAAGCTGATTTTCCCCGCAGCAACCAGGCACTATGGAAGCCCATTCCCGCCAGTAAAAAAAAAAAAAAGATGAAAACTCTTCCTTGATTAAAAAAAAAATCCCCATTGTAAGTCATAATTATGAGATAAAAAGTCGAAATTATGAGATAAAAAGTCGAAATTATGAGATAAAAAGTCATAATAATGAGATAAAAAGTCGAAATTATGAGATAAAAAAGTCATAATAATGAGATAAAAAGTCGAAATTATGAGATAAAAAGTCGAAATTATGAGATAAAAAGTCATAATTATGAGATAAAAAGTCGAAATTATGAGATAAAAAGTCGAAATTATGAGATAAAATGTCATAATAATGAGTAAAGTGTGCATGTGCTCCAGTAGCACTGTTTTCAAAGGTCCCTTCATTGTCACCATCATCGCTGGCATCCCCAACCATGCTTAAATTAACTAAACAAATGAGATCTCTGTTCGTGTAGCTTTGACTACACGAACAGAGATCTAATTTGTTTAGTTGTAACGGTGTACTTATTGAAAGACTTTAACAAAAGTAACCATAGCTGTAATTCTTAAAGGTCCCATGACATGCTATTTTATGGATGCTTTAATATAGGTGTTAGTGGGCCCCTAATACAGTACTTGAAGACGTTCAAGAAATTCAGCCTTGGTGCAGAATTACAGCCACTATGAGCCAGTCCCACAATGAGCTCTCCACAAACGCGCCATTTTTAGAGGTGGGTCAAGGTAGGGGGGGGGTGTGAGCAGCTTGTGGCCACGGTACCATGCGCTATATAGTGTTTACAGTGGAACACTGAACACTCCGGGTGCTCCGGCGGGAGTCCTGGAGCTCTATATCTAAATAATATCATATTATATTTAGATATCTATATAATATAATATATATTATCATGGTCAAAAGCTGTTTGAGCCTCCGGATGATATTATGAATCTAAAACGACTGCATCGGGTTCTCAAACACCTCTGGTTCTTCCACTTCCACGTCAATATTAAGTACAACTGCGAAATGGAGGAGAAAGGGATTGTTGCCCGCGATTGTTGCCCGGGGTTGTCTGCGTCGGGTTGGTTGAGAAGGAATTGGGAACCGCGACATGGAGGAGAAAAGGATTGTTGCCCAGGATTGTCTGTCAGAGCCCCGCTAAACACTGCCCGTTGCCCAGGGTTGTCTCCTGCTGGAGCCCCAAATGGGAGCTTTATGCAAGCTTGCGTTATTGTGTTGCGTGTTATGCGCCATAACACCAACAGCAGAATGGTTATCCAAATAACAAAGAACACTTGGTAACCTGGTCCCGTATGACGTCATATGGGACCAGAAGCCAAATCAAAGCATTTCAGCTATCCTTTTTTCAAAGATGGAGCAAGATACCTACTTCTCGGTTTACACCTAACACAATTGGGGACCATAGGGAGGCTAGGGGAACTCAACTTAATGTTAGAAAACCTCATAAAGTGAAATTTTCATGCCATGGGACCTTAACTTATTCAGGATTGCTTGTCTTTTGCATGGTTCGGGATGCCAGCGATGATGGTGATGCACTTTTTATCTCATTATTATGACTTTTTTATCTCATAATTTCGACTTTTTATCTCATTATTATGACTTTTTATCTCATAATTTCGACTTTCTATCTCATAATTTCGACTTTTTATCTCATAATTTCGACTTTTTATCTCATTATTATGACTTTTTATCTCATTATTATGACTTTTTATCTCATAATTTCGACTTTTTATCTCATAATTATGACTTACAATGGGGATTTTTTTTTTTTTCCATACATAGGAATGGGCTTCCATACATAATATATAAATTTATAATATAAATTTATTTATATATGTATATATATATATATATATATATATATATATACCCCCTTGCTATCAAGCAAGGGGGTTCCAGGGTTATACTCCGGGGAGTTAAAATGAAAAAAAAAAAAAAAAAAATTATATATATATTTCTTTTTTCATTTTGATGATTTTGAAAATGAAAAAAAAAAAAAAATGAAAAAAAAAAAATATATATATATATATATATATATATATTTTCATTTTAACTCCCCGGAGTATAACCCTGGAACCCCCTTGCTTGATAGCAAGCGAAAGCTAAACCAGAGTGTCACACACTTTGGGTCCATCCAAGAGGCTATTTAAATCTTTGCAGTGACTGAATGTTGATAATAGAACTGATTGTTGTGCATAAGATGAGTAGGCCTACGTGCGACTGTGCGTTGTGTCCTGCATGGTTAGTTGTGGTTGGTTGTGGTCTTAATGAAGCAGCCTAGCCTTGGAGTTGGAGAAGTTGGAGTGATCGTGTACGTGCGTGCGGGAGCGAGAGAGAGCACACCCTCCGTGGTGATGTTTGTCTCGTTGTGGGCTGTCAGCATCCGCCGGGGTTGGACGAATGTGCTTTGTGTGTCAATGCTGTATATGTCTGATCGTATTGCTGTAGATGGATGGTTAAATAACGTCACACGATCGGTCATACTGCAGGCTCTCATTTGCAAGTTCACTGATTGCGTGTCTGATAGGCTATATACCTGGCATTTATTCAGTTGATTGCTCTTCTAAATGCGCCAAATTTATGCCAATTATTGTCGTGTTTGCATTGTAATGCACATCTTGACTCTCCTTGTTATAAAACAACGTGCACCGAAACAACTTTAGCCAATGCAGCCTCCTATGTCAGTGTTGCTTTACGAATACTATAGCATATCGGTTTATCAAAATTGTTAAGTGTGTGCGTGTGTGTTGTCATGTAGGCTATAGACTGTTAGACTGATTGTCTTGGCTTGCATCGATGAAATATTGTAATGTTATAGGCCTACTGCATATTTTTGAGGAATGTAGATCGGTATTAAAGCAACACCCCACGAATATTGACGGGTATTTCGCACACTGGGTAAAAGCTTACAAATAAACACTAGGCAAAGATGTTGTTACTGGAGCTAGTAGGCTACCATCAAAATGTTGGATAACTAATCGGAAATATGTTTACAACGTCGGGGGAAGATTTAATTAGGGATTACCTGGGGGGGGGGGGGGGGGGGGGGGGGTTTCACAGGTGGGACTGGCAAGTTAGCCCATAGCTAGCATTATGCCTTCTATTTCTAGACCTTCTGATTAAGTACCGGTACGTATATGAACCAACAACATAATCACTGTCACTAGATATAAAGAAAACGTTGACTTTCACTCGGTGCTATTCACTGGGTATGCGCTGCTGTTCATAGACTAGCTCCAGTGCTCGTTGCTGCGTTGCTAAATGATAGCAACTCTTCACCCATTCTACTCTGACCATGCATTTAATCGGCTTTGACGGCCATCAGTTCTCGGCAATTCCTCATTCGCCCTCTCACGTCTGGACAGGTTCGGTTGTGGGCGATCATACATGTAATGTGTGGTTCTTGCCACCTCTTCCTCATCCCAGACGCCCTAGTTCTAGTACTAGGCTGAGGCTACCTTCCACCACGTCTCCCCAACGTGACGTCATCGCCGAGTTGCGTTGAAAACACCCGTTACTACCGAAAACGCCAAAAAAAAACGCCCCAAAAAGGACTTTAACACTATTTTGGATAAATCTTATGAATGATACACATATTTTGAGTGCTTTATGTACCCATTAATCGAAACTTCCGGTTAACCTGCAACATGGGCTTCTAAATTAAGGAAATGATACAGGGAAACGAATAAACCATTACACGCAACGAGTGAACTTAATAAGCGATTAAAATACTTTTTTCAACCACCGCCCCTACACCGACCGATGTAATTAAGGCAACCCGGTCGCACAGGAATCCGTGAAATGAGTCGGTCTACGTCATGTATAGTAGGCCTATTTTAATTTAACGTCTTTAATGGTAAGAGACTGTCTCTGGGACTTGCTGGTGGTTGACTGGTGTGCATTTACAGTTATGGCCAACATTATGACAGCCTTTAAGCCACTTTAAACTCGCTTCAATAAAGATATAAGACTATACAAGATATTGTATAGTAGGCACACAAAATATTACATATGCGTGTCCAGAAAAACGTGAGATTTCAAGATAGTTGACAGATAAACGGCCATCATTGGATCAAATCAATATATAATGCATCACGTCCATCAATCATGAAAAACTAATTTAAAAGCTACTGAATAGGCCTAGTAAAAAAAACAAAAAAAAACAGGTGTTTAGTGAGTTGAAGAGAGATTACTTCCAACGTGAATGATTTCTCTGCTTGGTCCTCCATTCGAGAACTTGATAAGTAGAATATAACCACGAGGTGTTGCAGTAGACTCTGTTTTATAGGCCTATTACAAGAATAAGCAGACTGTAAAATCCCCAAACTGTCATTACTCAGATCCCGTCAATCGTCACTGGTGTGTTAGTTAAGGTTAGTTAACTAGTTGGTTAATTAGTTAAGGTCTAAACATAGTACACACATGACCACTCTCAAAGTAAATGCATTTCTTCAACGGAAATTTCTGGTCATCCTCACTGCTTTGTAGTCAAACTTTTACTTTTCAGAGGAATTCGTTACAATAATTCTTACTAGGTCGGGCACTGAAAACTACCAGCTTAAATCAGAGGCACAATGGTAGTCTCCTATACTATATTCAATCTCCAAGTTAGAACTTGCAAACGCACAGCATGAAAGTAAATGAGAGACCGAAGTCTATAGGCTTGACAGATTTACAAGCCAAAATATTTTTTATTTTAACAGAGGTTGAGCAGACTCATATGGAAATTAAGGTAAAATATTAACAATTGGTTCGTTTGACAGCCACTTATTAATATCAATTTTGGTTAACTCGCCTTCACTTGACTTCACATTATATGCATAATGAAAAGCATTATGTACGAACTGGAAGTAAATAAACCAACCCACTTAGAAGACCATGAAGAAACATCTCCACATTTATTCTGAACCTGCCTTCCATTCATCTTTGAGGTTTCTGCTACTGCAGTATTTCAACCAGCCACAGGGTGGTGCTGTTGGGGAGCGGTTCACTTCAAACACACTTTTTTAAGCACTTTGAAATGTTGCTGTTTCATGACAAAAATCTACGATCTAGTTGTGGGCCAGCAGAGGCAGAATTTTAACCGAATTCGGCCTATAACCTTATAGGCTACATACATCTAGTCTCCACCTAGACAGCACGGGACCAAACATCTTGATACCTCATAAATAACAGTTAGCAGTAAGCAGTAAATTGTCTTGCGTTCCTCTCACTAGCCTTGTTTGAGCTGCAGGTAATTTAAGTGATCCACTTTGAGTGGCAGCAGCAGCCGTGGTATGAGCCCTGTCAGGAGTAATGTCTGTTATTAATGTCTGTGTTCTCTCCCCTTCAGATCTAAAGGGCCGCTGCCAGAGGGAAGGGTGGAATGTTATTGGAGATGCTCCAGTTGGGATTTTTGTTTTCCTCCAGCCATTACCGCACTATTATCGACTTCTACTATTTTTTTTTAATAAGGTCACCAATGTACCGGTCCAAAGCAGTATGTCTCTGGAATCTCTTTCCCGTCATTTAGTTTTGTTGACTGTTTTATTCAATGTATTTTGTGTCTCAATATAAATGCCTCTACATAAGAGTCAAAAATATATATTTTGACAACTTATCTTTTGGCAAACAATTTAAATTGTACTCTTCCGGCTAGACTTTCACATTATGCAAGAATGTAAATCTTGGGTAACTGCTGGATAGTTGGAACTGGGGTGTCAAAGATGACCTGTGGCTGATCTCCACATCTGGAGCCATTCAATTGTTTCTCTTATTGCAAGCACTGCGATGTATTATAATGATGTACAGTTGTGCATGGGATAGACTGGTGTCATCCATGAATGGAGAGGTTGAAGCCACTGAAGTTGCCTCAGTTTTGCTTTTTTTTTTCTGTTTTATTGCATTCAAAAACGACTAGCAGGGAGAACAGAAGTACACTTTGTTTTGGATGCAATTATGAATGTCCCTCATTTGTTTCTGTATCTTTTTTCGTTTTTATTCTGCTCACCTTGTGGTGGAAAGACACGACTATGTCCTCAATGTTCTGTTGGTGCTCCCTCGACCAATAGGAGCACACTGTCACCTCAATCATCCAACTGTTCTGTGTTTGAAACAATGTTACTATCGGTTTTCAATAAAGATCTTAACTCCACATAATGGGGTTGTCTCCTTGATCATTTCTCATAGAGCTGATGCACTCTGCCACTACACTCCATGGTATGTTATGGTATTTTCATTCTTTCTTACCGATGGAAACAGTAGTTGGCCACCACCCACTCAGTGACCTGTGGGACCTCATGCAACGTTGCCGTGTAAAATGTGGGCACCCCGCAGTCCGAGACCCAGTCCCCACAGGATTCAAGCTCTGCAGGTCCTCCTCAGTGCGACACGCCTTCAACTTTTCAAAATGAAAAAAAAATTAAGAGGAAAAAAAAAGCTTTAGGCTTAGTCTATTGTCTTAATGGTTAGGGTTAGGTTTGATGGTTTATTGGTCGGTAGGGTTAGGGTTAGGTTTGATGGTTTATTGGTCGGCCTATGCTTGGCACCGTAAAATGCTGCTCGCAGCTTTAATTATTATTATTGTTATTATTATTATTATTATTATTATTATTATTATTATTATAATGAGGCAATGAAAATACTGCCTTGGTGTGGCGGAAGCGCTGCAAAACATCGGGTCTTCAGACCCGGAACCCTTTCCACCAATTGCATCAGACGCACACCGGAGCGGCTGAAGGGAACACATGCACGCTCCCATCGAGTGCTAAGCTGACGTCTCTCATTCTCTTTCATTCAAAGGTACGATTCTGTATGTGTGATTTGTTCATAACAAAAACGATGTCTAACGATTCAGGTTATAACCCGATATGAATATACGTACTTCATGAAAGTATGTGGAGGAGCAGTTTATGCTTAGTTGTGTTAGTAACTGAGTAACTGCAACTCGCGACGACTGACTGTACTGCAACTTTTGGGGATTTAGCGGTGGCTGATTTAGCTAGCTGGATAGGCAAGCTTTTTTTGTGAGTGTCATGTATGCGTCGTCATTAGTCGATTCCTCCGATACCTTTGGATAGATATCACAAAGATGACATTAGATCTCACTCAGTGTAATATTACACGTGTACTTGTTGTTGACACTGTGTTTACCTAGCCACTTAACCGGCTACTGTGTTATTTCCACCAGGGATGGCCTCTCTCTATGTGTCCCCCCACCCTGACGACTTCAGGAGTCTCCAGGCTCTGATAGCGGCGGAGTTCTGCTCCTCTTCACGCCCCCGTGCCGTCACAGAGCAGCCCCCGGCCGCCCTAAACGCCCGGTCCAGGCCCACCTTGGTGCTTGGTGCCGGGGGGGACTCTGTGCTCTCTGGGTCCAGCGCCGTGTCCTGGTACCTAGCCTCTCAGGGCAACAGGGTTGGCCAGGACGACAAGCAGCAGAGCCAGGTTTGGCAGTGGCTCAGCTTCGCAGATAATGAGCTCACCCCAGTGTCCTGTGCTGTGGTCTTCCCCCTGTTGGGGGTCACCGCTGGGGATAAGAAGGTGAGATGAGTAAACCCCCCAAGATCACCGCATATATACTCCTTGATCCCATTCGTTGATGCCCCTACACACTTTGTTTATCTGGGTTAATATTTAAATCCACAAAAGACAGTTCCATCATGTCACCATTTTGCTCTTAACACTTTGGACTTCAAACATGGCTGCTCTCTAAGTCCAGAGTTTCTCTACTCCACTGACTAAAGCGTTGTCCTCCAGCTCCAGCAGAGTTCCCGGACGGAGCTGCTGCGTGTGCTGAAGGTTCTGGACAAGGCCCTGGAGCCCAGGACCTTCCTGGTGGGGGAGAGCTTGACGCTGGCTGACATCGCTGTCACGGCCGCCCTCCTGCTGCCCTACAAATACGTGAGTGGTGTCGGTGAAGCCGTGCCAATGATTCACCCTGCCTGGAGGAATTATCTCTTGGCTCATCATCTGTAAATGTTTGCTTGCTTGTTAGGCGCTGGAGCCGTCAGACAGAAAGGTGCTGAACAACGTGACCCGGTGGTTCCTGACCTGCATCAACCAGCCACAGTTCCTCCGGGTCCTGGGGGAGTTCAGCCTGTGTGAGAAGATGGTGCCCGTCACTCCCACGACCAGTGCACCTGCTAAGGGTAAAGCATCTGCCAAGGCCAGTGCACCTGCCAAGACCAGCGCTGCCGCCGTCTGCCCCCAGGCGACGAAGGCTACTGCTGCTCCTAAGGAAGCCAATGATGTTAAAGACGATGCTGCTGCTAATGGTAAGGGCTGGCTTCCCTATCGATGCCGTTTCCTATAAATGCTGGGATCGCCATGTAATCAGGACCCAACTTTGATCATTCAGGACCGCCGAAGACCGAGGCCCAGCTAAAGAAGGAGGCAAAGAAGAAGGAAAAGTTGGACAAGTTCCAGCAGAAGAAGGACATGGAGGAGAAGAAGAAGAAGCTACCAACAACAGAGGTAACGACCCTGGCCTCTCCCACCACGTAGGATGAGCATAGACGACAGCTCGGCATTCAACACAACTGTGCCCGCCAAGCTCAATAAAAAGGAGCGGACCCATTAATAGTGTTATGAGCGGCTCTCATGTTTGTCCTAAGTTGACATTTCAAGTTACGTAATCATTATGGCACGGCCGTTTGTTTAGGTGGGCTAACACTCACTTTCCTCATTCTTCCCCTCAGAAAAAGGCCAAACCGGAGAAGAAGGAGATCGGAGTGATAGCGTACAACACCCCGACACCAGCCGGGGAAAAGAAAGGTGATCCGTTAATCCTACTACTTTTGTCTTCTCTTTCTTTTGAGCTTTCATTTTCGCTTGTGTGTGTGTGTGTGTGTGTGTGTGTGTGTGTGTGTGTGTGTGTGTGTGTGTGTGTGTGTGTGTGTGTGTGTGTGTGTGTGTGTGTGTGTGTGTGTGTGTGTGTGTGTGTGTGTGTGTGTGTGTGTGTGTGTGTGTGTGTGTGTCCGCGTCCTTCCTTCCTTCCTTCCTTCCTTCCTTCCTTCCTTCCTTCCTTCAAGTCCGAGTGGTACTTTGTCTTATGATGTAATGGCGTTCATTATGAGAGGTCTGCTCCATAACATATTTCATAGGCTGTTCACTTCCTGTGTTCTTCAAAGCGCTACAAAATGTGTGTGTGTGTCCGTGTTTGTCCTGACGGCTCCATCTCCCCTCACCAGACGTGGTGAGCCCCCTGCCGGATGCCTACAGCCCCCAGTACGTGGAGGCGGCCTGGTACCCCTGGTGGGAGAAGCAGGGTTTTTTCAAGCCAGAGTACGGGGTAAGATGGTGCTCAACCGCCCCTGTGTTGACATACGAGTAGTGAAAGTGAAAGAGTTATTTTAGTTACTCAGTCATGGGACTTTAGCACGACAACGCCAGACCAATTTGCAGAGGCATTTCGGTCTGGATCCTGTTTGTTCAACGGGTGCAGAACAAAATGTTCCGGGGGCAATTGGACCTACAACAAATCAGAGCCACGCAACTGGTGTTATATCAGCTGCAGCCATCTTGGTTGTTTATGAAAATGCCTCAATCGTGATCCCATAGGGAGATTCTCCATACACCCATCATTTTAAACCCGCCCCCGTATTGGATAAACAGTTGTGATTGGGATCGGCCCAACCCCGACTAGGTCTGCTAGGCCAGGCTCATCGGCCATGGCAAATAAAACATTACCTCGCAGATCAGTCTGATGCTCCGGCTGTACGGTACTCTACACGTGGAACAGAATGGAAGCACATCTGCTGTGCAATAAATACATTAAAACTTAGACAAAGACAAATGTAGGTTGTACGGATACACCAGCAGAGGGAGAGATATGCACACGTACACGAAAGATCCGGTTCACAGTGGGATGGTGCCGTATGATGTTCAGCAGCCCAGAATATTGCCACGCTGTTCCCAACAGTCTCTGAAGTCTTGTCTACCTGTTGGTACTTGTGTTTAATCCATGAATTATTTAGTCATGATGCCTACAGTAAACCCCAGAGCGTACCCAAGAGCAGTTCTTCTGAAAGTCAAACCAGAACGGAGTAGAATAGATTGTTATCCGCCCTGAGGGGGGATCTGTCCTGCGCTTCAGGGTCGCCAAACCGGAAAGTGCAATAAAACAGTGAGGACACAAACAGACAAAACAATCCCAATGACGGCTCCGTGTCTCTCAGCCCGGATGTCCCACCACCACATGTCACCCATGTGGTGGGCAGCAGAGGAGGGAAAGTTGAGCGGGCGGCTGAGATGTGTATCCTTGTTGTGCAGAGGAAGAGCGTCGGGGAGCCCAACCCTCGGGGCGTGTTCATGATGTGCATCCCTCCGCCCAACGTGACAGGCTCTCTTCACCTGGGCCACGCCCTGACCAACGCCATTCAGGACAGTCTCACCAGATGGTAACCCATGCACACCTTTTACTTAGAACGATAGAGTTCCATGTTGTTTTACATTTGAGCTTTCCTTTACTCAATCAAGTGTGTTCATACAGCCCGTAATCATTATTGTAATGTTTAAATTTGTGTCGGAAGTCCTTTTGTTCTGGCACTGCTGTGTCCGATGCGTTCAGAGGCGGTCTGAACTAGTGATCGACCGATATATCGGCCGGCCGATATTTGCGTTTTTTTACGTGTATTATTATTTATTTTTAACTTTTTTTTTCCGGAATGATTTATAGACCGTTCAATAAATATTTATTTTTTAAATTGTGACTTGTAACATTGGTTATCATCATTGTGTCGTTTTTATGATGTAAATTGAGAGAGCAGAAGCAGTATCGGCTCCAAATATCGGCTCGAGAAAATCGGCATCGGCGTATCGGTCATCGGCTAAGGCTGATGAAAAAAAAAAATCGGTATCTGCATCGGCCCTAAAAAAGATCCATATCGGTCGATCCCTAGTCTGAACATGGGTGGGGGGGTCTGAGCATGGCGCCTGAACATGGTTCATCTTTGGTCGTCTCCAGGCACCGGATGCGCGGTGAGACCACCCTGTGGAACCCCGGCTGCGACCACGCCGGCATCGCCACCCAGGTGGTGGTGGAGAAGAAGCTGAAGAGGGAGAGGGGCATGACCCGCCACGACCTGGGCCGGGAGGGCTTCATCGAGGAGGTCTGGAAGTGGAAGAACGAGTGAGTAGACGGCAGTGGAGAACGTCTATTCTAGGAATCTCAAGACTCTTGGGAGGAGGATCGCTTCGTGAGACCGCTCTGACCTCGCGAGTCCACACTCCCTCGGTTTCTCTCTCGGATCAGCCTTGGCCTCGAGGCTCTCCGAAAGTACAGACATGAAAGGGAGACGCGGCCCTCAGGGGAGGGAGCTTCTAGTTCGTGACAGTGAAGGAGCGCTGCTGTCGTAAGCATGGCAGCGCCAAAGGAAGATGTAGCACAGACAGAGCAATCAAAACGGTTTTGCATGAAGTAGGCCGCATTAGGTTACGTTTTAACACATTAAAGGGGTGATATTATGCCACCAAGTGCGACTGTGATTACCCATTACAAGCTGTTTTTGTGAAAATATGGCTTTTCATGTGTTTTAGGGACATCCCAAGTTGGAGGGTTCACCTAGATGTATGCTGGATAGATCAGTCTCCCAGGCTACGCAGTAGACTGTAGCAAATGTTGCATCTTTCCATCATATATCTAGGCAAGGCAAGACTTGTATAAATTTGGAAACGCAAACTTGAATGTCTGTATGGGCTCTCAATGCTAGATAATACATCGAGTGAAGATGTAATCTGGAATGCACCAATACAAACTTGGCACTGTCAAAGACCTTTATGTATCGGGTAATTATTAATGAAAAACATCTAATCCCATTACTCTTTACTATAGATTACACGTTTAGACCAGTAGTAAGGTCATTAGAACATACATGATACAATGGGATACAATGCAAAATATAATCTGGATAGTTTTTGTTCATTAAAGATAACTCTTTCTTGAAAACAATCAAAAAAAACTTCTGATATGGTACATATTGTTCTTACAACCTCTTTGTTTATTGCTCATATTGGTACTGTCTGTCCTTGTCATATGTATTGTTGTTTTGTCGTTTTTGTTTTATTTTGTGATGTTGTTGCCTGCATGGAGAAGACCAAGTCAAATTCCTAGCATCTTATGGCAGGTGTGGAAAGTGCATCTCTTAGTAATCTGTCACTGTCACATGCTCTTTTAACTCATCCAGGAAGGGTGACCGCATCTACCATCAGCTGAAGAAGCTGGGCTCCTCTCTGGACTGGGACAGAGCCTGCTTCACCATGGACACCGTAAGCATCTGAGCTCTGTGTGTGTGAGACTTGAAGCCTGGCCCTGTAGAGATGTCCGCCACACAACACATTCCTGTTCCTGTGATTCATCCCTGTGCAGAAACTGTCCTACGCGGTGCAGGAGGCCTTCATCCGTATGCACGAGGAAGGCGTGATCTACAGGAGCAAGAGGCTGGTCAACTGGTCGTGCACGCTCAACTCGGCCATCTCCGACATCGAGGTGGGGGTCGGGGATGGAAACATTAAACATTGTGTATAGAGCCCGTTTCACAGTAAAGGCCTTCAATTCACATTTCTTCTTCCCTCAAAGGGCCCTTCAACAGCAAGAAGGGGAGACCACTTATAACATCCATCAGACTATAGAAACCACTTTGTCCTCGTACTCAAACTGTTAATATATCACTTCATGCACCTCTACTTTATTTCATTTTAGAGTCCAAAACTGCAAGAAAGACCGAAATGGCTCAGCTTGGTTTTCAGTTTTTTCAGTTTTAAACCAAATGGGATTAGTTTAGCCGCATTAACCGATTGCCCCCCCCCCCATGGTCGGGACCAGCAAGTGTGCTCCCTGGCGGTGCTGAGACCAGTGCGGCGGTGGTACTGGGTACATCCTGACCGGCGCCGGGTGTGTTTCAGGTGGATAAGAAGGAGCTGACGGGCCGGACGCTGCTGCCCGTGCCAGGCTACAAGGACAAGGTGGAGTTCGGAGTGATGGCCTGCTTCGCCTACAAGGTGGACGGCTCTGGTGAGCGAGGGCCCACTGCCTCAGGGCAGCACTCAACCCAACCAGTGGCTGACACCCAGTAGACCCTCCCTCACAGAGGCGTCGTCGTAGGACCCACTCCTCTTATTTAACAGGACGCGGATAGTAGAGTAAACTAGTGCAGATAGGTTGACACTGTGCACTGGTACGTTAAAGCAGTAGACCCTTTGATAGTATTCTGAGCGATACCTGGGTTTGTCCTACGATGACCTCTCTGAAAAGACTGTTCTGCACTCTGTTTCTTTCCCCGACCAACACCAAGACCACACTTGGACACGGTCACTTTAAACCCAATCCCAGGCAATATCTCATATTGTATCTGTAGTATATAAAGTCGATCATGTTCTGTACGGTACAGTCAGTACCTTTTACCATGAATAATGTTTACAATTTGCATTTTAATAGAATTTCTACAATTTGCCCTTTCTTACTTTCTAACACATTGTGTTTTTTTTTTTCCTTTTGCACCCTAATATATTATATATATATTTTTATATGTTTCTGACATGCGAGCCTACCTCTGCTGCCTGTGACACATGCTTTTAGAGTGGGACGGTCACTGAGGGACTCTCCCCACTCTGTCTCTCCCCAGATGAGGAGGTGGTCGTGGCCACCACCCGTCTGGAGACCATGCTGGGGGACTCTGCGGTGGCCGTCCACCCTCAGGACCCCCGCTACCAGCACCTCCGGGGGAAGACCGTGCTGCACCCCTTCTGCGACCGCAAGATGCCCGTCGTCTTTGATGACTTTGTGGACATGAACTTTGGAACAGGTGGGCAGAGAGACGTCGATGCACGGTACAGTCTGAGCGGCTTTATTGTATAAGGTCATTGGAAACCCGGAAGGATATGGATTCTCTCTGCAATGCTCTTTGGTTTCTCGCTCTCTCTTGGCCTTTCAAGTTTTATTTGATTTTTTTTAAGAATTGAAGAGTGTACATTGATATGCATAAACCCACTGTAGACCTTTCAGCACCCTCTCCTTCGACACGTTAATACACATTCTGAAATGGAACACCTTTTGTGACAATATAAGTCGATGGTTTGGTCCTGATATGAACCAATGCATTCTTTCGGCTCGGAAACATCATCAACTTCTTCTTCTGGAATATGTACTTGGAGAGGAAGAGAGAGTAGTTGCAAGGTTGCATGCTCCATAGCGAAACAAATGTCTTCACAATGACCGCAGCGCTAGCGTTAAAAATACTTCAGCTCAATGTCGAAGGCCTCATCATCGCCAAGACCAACATCCTTGAACAAGGAACAAGGAACCAAAACAATGTGATGGTGCTTCTACTGCAGGAGAGCCATGCTGAAAACAAGAACATCCTGAAGGTCCCTGGGTATACCCGTGGCCGGATACATTGCCAATCAACACCATGGCATGGCTACGTTTGTCAGCTATAGGAATATCCCCAGAAAGGGCAGAGGTAGAATCATAATCAATGCATCTGATGGCTCCATCTTAATGTCTTTAAACTAGGGCTGTCAAGCGGTTAAAAAAATGAATCTAATTAATGACAGGCTCTGTGATTAATTAATCTAAATTAATCACATACTTACATTTTGCCGAGAAAGTATTTCAAATTAATTTAATTCAAATAAATTATGGCAGATGAGTGATTAAATGAATAATAGACATAATATACTTTAAGGTTCAATGTCTCTCCTATTTTTAAAACATGTCTTTCATTAACATACGGTGCATTTTAAGAGCAAATTAATAACATTTCCATCTCACTCAAGATGCAATGCATTTCAGGCAAAAAATAGACAATACTTGTTTTGACTTTAACACTTTTTCGTGAATACTGTATGTGTCAAAAAACTAAATAATTAATCGGTGTTAATTTTTTTTACGCATTATTTTTTCTGTGATTAATTAATCGAAATGAACGCGTTTATTTGACAGCCCTACTTTAAACAGATATCTGCAGATGAATGCAGTGTCTTTAAGGAAGTGGCGTGATTTGGGGATCGGAGGAGCGGAACAGTCTGGTTTCTGTTTGTAGTCTGAGAAGTATGGCCCGTTGACCTTTTGAGCAGGCTTCGGCTGCATCTGGGTAAACCGTCTTCGTATGGAGCGCACAAGAGGCAGAACACAGTGCTGATGGAGAAACTACATTTTAGGTGCAGCCCTGGGGTTGGTGTGCTGGTTTGAACCACGTGTCTCACTGTGGCCTCTGTTCTGTCCCCAGGGGCTGTGAAGATCACCCCGGCCCATGACCACAACGACTACGAGGTGGGAGAGAGACACAAGCTGGACTTCCTCAACATCCTGGACGAGAACGGCCTGCTCATCAACGTGCCCGCTCCCTTCCTGGTACGTCGTCTCTTCAGTGCGTGTCTGTGTGTGTGTATCTGAAATGGGGATTTAGTACGACTTAGTATTATTTAGTACCGACCATTTCTAATCGCTACACAGTCTAAATCACAGTGAGTTATTTTTTATCTTTTTGCACCGATGTGGGCAAAAATGTACAATCGAGTTCAGCTTCTATCGGCGATCTTGCATGTGTGGTACACCCACACCAGAGCTCCACTGGCCACGCAGTCTTCCGATCTGCTTCTTACACTTCTTAACAGCGTTATAATGTTTTATTTATTGGGTTTATGTTGAAATGCGAGATATATCCAGTTGAATTCTGTTTTTGTTAGGCTATTGTTCAGGGCAGGGTACTTTTCTAATTCACCAATTGTGTATAAATATTGAACGATCGCTGGCTGATAAGAGGAGTGCAGCTGTCCGTTCGTCTCCTGGGCAGGTATACACCGCTAGACACAAGGGACTCAACCGGGGATCTCGACTTTAGTTCTCAGTCACATCGCTGTAATTCTGAGCATGGATATCTGTGAAAATCCAATATCTTTCCAACATAAAAATAGTGAAAGTCAAGTCAGTCAAACAGCATCAGCTGCTGTTGAGATGCGACATGTTTTAATACAGCACAACGGTAGCATATGCTGCTAATGAATTTGGCTTTCAGTTTTGATGTCTGGACGTTCCTGGCATTATTGAGAAACTTGTCGGTTGCGTGGGGAACTCAGCCTACCCAGGCCAGCCACTTAATGTTGGTGAACAGACAGATTTAAGTCAATCAAACCATGAATGATGATCAAAGGCAACTGTCAGAGGCTCCAAGATACACGTCAACATGATATGCAATGAAATATAGATGTCTATATATGTCTATAGCAGTGATTTTCAAACTGTGGTCCGGTACTACAGGTGGTCCGTGGAAAAGCAAAAAATATATATAGGCAGTGTATATCTGAAACGATTTGTTTTAAATTATAAATGGAAGAAATAAGGCCTATTATTATTATTTTAATTTCCAGTAAGTTTCTTGATCTCCCGTTTCTGAAATGTTTTGCATATGTTAAAAATGTACGCATATGTTTTGCGTATGTCCCAGCCTGTTCGTTGAGGACTTTGAGAAAATTTGATATTTGACTTTATCCAGTATAGTTCAGTTCAGTTTGTTTGTGATTACTGTACATATTTAATACTTTTATCATTGCTATGCATATAAGCCTGGTGTTCAAATGAACCTGATTACGCCCTCGGGCGCTTTAAATAAATACATTAAATATGTGGCAGCCGTTGTGTACAGTAAATGTTCTTTTAACAAGCCTGTTGTACTGATGCTATGTTACTTTTGCCGCTTTTCCACCGCCAGTACCTACTCGACTCGACTCGACTCGACTCGCCACGCCTTATTTGCGTTTCCATTGGCAAAAAAAGTACCCGGTACCTAGTACCGGGTACTTTTTTTTAGTACTACCTCCGTCGAGGTTCCATGCCAGCGGAGTAGGTACTTTTGTGTGACGTAAACAGGCTGCTGGTAACTGATTGGCCAGCGGCTGTAAATGGGAATATTCACTCAAGTTAAGTTGTGTCCGGCGTGGTTGGAGTCCACGAACCCGCTCCCGAGGGGGACACTGATCAGCGTTTCGCCGTGTGTGTCGCTCCTTTCCCGGGGCTAGAGTTAGGCTGCGCGTCGTTATGTGTGTCGGGCGTGGTTGTGTGTGTCCGGCGTGGCTGGAGTCCACGGACCGGCGTTTCGCTGTTTCGTTTCAGTGTCGTTCCTTTCCTAGGGCTCGAGTTTCGCCTCTATCAACGTTACCGTATGACAACAATAGACGCGCAGTCATTGCGCTTTTTATTTTATTTTATTTTATTTCCCATCATAACCTTTCCCGGGAATCAGGAAATAGTCTTGATCAGATTCAGATTTCCCGGGAATCGCGTCTCCCGTGATTAAAACCTAATGACGACCCGCCCATGGTGGAGAGGTTCTTTTCTACGACCCGCCCACATTGAAGAGGTACTTTTTTAGATGGAAACGCAACCAAACCGAGTTGAGGCGAGTCGAGTCGAGTCGAGTTGGTACTGGCGGTGGAAAAGCGGCATTTTAGTGCTAACACAGTATATGCCGTATATTAAGAGGTGCGGGTAATTCAGGTAGGACTGTGTGTATGCATATTTTATTATGTGTATTATAAGGTGGTCTGCGAAAATTCTGTTATTTGAATATTCCTATAGCACTTTGAACTCTGCCGTCCAGTGTGAGGCTACACAAGCCCTTAATGCAGTGAAACATACGCACTGTGAATGGACTTTTCTTTTCTTTTTCTCTTCAATGAATACTGCGATATTCGTTATATAAACCAAACCAAGCTTGAAATGTTGTACTTGGGGCCAGCCCTAAAAATGACTCCACAAGGAGTGTCGGTTACAATGTCCTTGTAATCGTTCATGATTTGCTTGACACAAACTCTCCTCTTCTCGAGTACTGACCTCATGTTGGTTCTTTTGTCCTCCAGGGAATGAAGCGTTTTGAGGCCAGGAAGGCAGTGCTGCAGGCCCTTAAGGACCGAGGGCTGTTCAAGGAGATCAAGGACCATCCCATGGTGGTACCAGTCTGCAGGTAATGGTTTTTTTGAGCTTTCATTTTCGGTGTGTGTGTGTGTGTGTGTGTGTGTGTGTGTGTGTGTCCTTCCTTCCTTCCTTCCTTCGAGTGGTACTTTATAGGGATGCACGATCAAACTTTTTTTTTAACCAATACCGTTAACTTTCAGCTCCTAAAGACCGATAACACACACACATATACATATATATGATCATGACCTAAGATCATGACATTGTCGCACAGACATCAGTAGAATCAACGGGGGGTTTAGGGGGGCGGGATATGACGTAGGGTCGAGGTTCACAGTACGGCCCCTGTCACTCAGGTGTGTTTTGGTCTGACCGCAGACAGCAACGGAGGCAGAATGGGCAGAACTCATCGCGATCATCTTAAATGTTGCTGCAGTGATGCATCTCATATTCCGTTGCATCCACAACATCCGCATCAATCGATGAAAGATTGGAGCATGAGTTACAGACAAATAGAAGAAACGACGAAATAAGAAAGGCGTCGCGAACAACTGCGTTACCGGAGGAAGAGAGCGTCTTCTTTTGTTTCATTTCACATCTAACAAACACTGGGACAAATGTAGTTGATTTCTGTGTTTAACTGAGAAAACAAGGAGTGGAAGGACGGGACCCTATAATGTTCAGCTAACTGTTGTCAATAATAAGTGTGTGTGTGTGTGTGTGTGTGTGTGTGTGTGTGTGTGTGTGTGTGTGTGTGTGGACGGTAGCGTGTGTCAGTTTAGTGAAGTAACGAACGAGTCCGGTTGTGTCTGTGCAAACGTGTATTGTAACGTTAGTGAAACTAAGAATAAAATACCCAGCCTGTCAATCATCGGCGGCCGCTTCATTCCGACCATATTCCGACCTATAAGCAGACCCACTGACGGTCAGAGGGAAGGGTGGTACCCCCGAGAGAACATCGACGCTGTGCTCCTCGACTACGGTCTGGGAGCCGACAGCAGGAAAGGTGTAACATAATAATAATAATAAAAAACATTTTCTATATCCGTGTGCAGTTATGAACTCATGTATTGTAATTGATTGTATGATGTGTACTTTTACAATAAGACCTTTAATTTAGCGTTAGTGGGAGCGGGGCACTGAAATTATATAGGCTATGTTATTGGGGCTATTCGTCATGATATCTGACTTATCAGAATGACGTAATAATTTCTGTTATCGGCCCGATAATTATCATGCACCCCTAGTACTTTGTCTTATGATGTAATGGCATTCATTATGAAAGGTTTGCTCCATAACATATTTCATAGTCTGTTCACTTTCTGTGTTCTTCAAAGCACTACATTTAATACTTTGTTATATAGCAGAGGTGAAAAAGCGCAAATTCTGTATCAAAGAAATACAAGTGTTTTATTTGTGAAGGCTACTGGGCAGAAGAGTCTGCCAGTTTTGGATAGTCTCAGTCCAAGCCGACAGGTTCAACATGTTTATCAAAGAGGAGGCCACCAAACATTTAGTAAATAGCTAGCTAAAGGCATCCGCTAAAAGCACTTAATGGTACTACATCGAGTGTAGCCTGTGCGCTGCGGCAGTAAGTGCACCCTGAATGAGGAATATGAGCGCTCGCTCTAAGATAATTCACACTTGCTCAGCTGATTGATTTGAATGAATTTCACTGTGGGGAAAACACAGAATATGGCCTTTTCAAAGTAATGAATACAGTTAAACATGCCTCTGCCAAAATGATATTTACTGCTAGCAATGAATCTACTATTTAAATACTGCGGTAATTACTGTCTTGTTAGATGAATCGCTCTCTTAAGTTTATGACCAATCAGCAAGAGGCAGTTCTACTTTCTTCCCACCAATTATCCAATGGCTTTTTTCTTCATCTCTGCACGGGAGGTTGAAGGAAATGAGGGTTCATATGAATACATTTTGAACCTGGCCTTTAGTGAAGGAAACCTTTTCAAGCTGTGCACACAATATTTGCGTCCTTGCACGCTATCTGCAGTGGAAAATACCATTTTCCCCTAAGATCTTGTACGATGATTTAGACTTCATGGCCTTTTTGGGAATGGAAAGCTTGTAATACCACTCATAAATTGCATTACATAATGGGGGACATTCTAGCCTTTTGCCTCACTAAGGTGCAGCACGCACGGGCCCATGTAGGTACTGATCCCGTCCCTGTGGAGAACATCAATCAGTCTCCTTTCCCCGTCTCTCATACATCCCCTACTGATGAGTACAGGCCCGGTTCCCTCACCTCACTGGTAGTGTCCTCTTTTGAGTAGATGATCAAAACCCAAATGATCTATTAATGTAAGCTGGTCCTGGAGCCCCTGAACGTGCGTGTCGCTCTGCAGTAGGGACAGACGGCACAACGGTAATGCTTTTAAACTCCACGTATGCATCTGGAGGGTGGTGAAACACATACACGAGTCCTTTGCTTATTTTTGTCCTCCGTTCAATAAAATCCACTCCTAAATCCTGTCTAACAGAAAGAGCAGCTCAGATTGCACTCAGAACTCCTCCCATGGTCTTTGGATTTCCTAATGGGCAGATCTCAAAAAGTATGGGTGGGCAAAACTGTCAGAGATGTGGTTTACCTCTACTGGCACACCACAGGGCTGTGCTGTGGCCTTTGCTATGTATTTTACACACAGACTGATGCCACAGCAGGTACCCTGGACACTGTGATTAAGTTTGAGGAGGACACCACTGTGGTCAGCAGGATCAAGTCGAGCGTGGTCCAGTTCTCAAGGACTTGGTCGACTGGTATAAGACTCACATCCAAGACCAAAGAACTGATCTCAGCTTTTATAGGGGATGCCTCACCCACCCAGTCTATAGGATCAGAGGAGAGTGAGGTGGGGATGGAGTATAGGTTTGTTCTAATGGATCACAAACTCTCCTCTGTGTGCTGATGCTATTTTTAAGAAGGGCGAACAGCGTATTTGATTTCTTTGTTAACATTTATCATTGTAAAATTGATTTGTATACTCTCTCTCATTGAGAGCATACTTTGATTGATCATGCGTTGTATTGAATGAGGCTATGGACGTTCCAAAATCCCTCACAAGAATAAATTAATTAATAAATTGCGAAGTAAACAGGCCTGACCTGCATTGCCTGTACCTGACCAGGCTGACGGTGAAGGAAGATCAGGTCTCCAGGATACATCCTATCCACTTTCAGCTGAGCTCCAGCCACTCCCACCTAGTTAGAGGTGTAGATTCCCCTAAGATCAGAACCAACCAAGCAACATTTTAATTGAATCCCCCGGCAATTACTCATCAAACAAGATGCCGTAGCCATGTCTGGGGAATGACATGGACTATGGGTCCGGGATGTGGAATATATGGATTAGGGGATTTGGAGTACAGACTAGGGGGATCTTAAATACATGGGCCTGCAGGAGTGGAATACATGGCCTGGGGGAAGTGGAATACACAGGGGATGTGCAGCACACTCGATATACATTCACGATGTTGGAACACTGTTATTGAGTGCACTTTAAATGCCCGCCTGGGCTGTGTTATTTAAGATGAATGCTTTGAACGGCCCTGCTGAATGAATGGCTAGAGACTGAAATAACGCTGTGGTCTGCTTCGTGTCTAACCCAGGGCCAAGTAATAATTTCGTCCCCGATATTATGTTTTGTATCCCTTACTCGGTTCAGAGTTTACTTATTTAATGTGTACCGGTACTCGTTAACAAAATCGGAACAGTTCAAATGCTCCCTAGTGGCGTCTTTTGACTACCCCAGATCAGAGCACCAAACCATGATTTTTATATTCTCAAATTCCACTGACTATACTAGGACTGGAAAATTGGTCTGGAAGAGACTAATTGTATAATTGAATAATTGTACTTTTTGGCCAAAAATAAACGTATGACGTGCCATTATTAGGTATTCAGAGTTTCTGTGGATACCTTTTGTTATTACAGGAACTATCATCGTTATTCCTGCTGTTGTTATTGGCATTAAAGCATGATCATGAATTATTATTCATTTTCAGTGTCAGTCTAACTCTGTAGTAGCCTTTTGAAATGTGGAGAATGAATGAATGAATGAATGAATGAATGGAAGAACAAGAGGAGATGAATAGGGACGGTGTTGAAACCAAACCCCTCAAACTTGTCTTTCCCTTCCCTGGTGTTCTCTGTGACGCCTCCTCACCCCATGCTGGTTTGTTCCCAGCCGCTCCAAGGACATCGTGGAGCCCCTGCTGAAGCCCCAGTGGTACGTGAGCTGTGCGGAGATGGGCAAGGACGCGGCGGACGCCGTCCGGAACGGACAGCTGAAGATCATCCCGGACCACCATCTGAAGACCTGGTTCAGCTGGCTGGACAACATCAGGTGAGCTCAGGACTGCATGGAGCTCCCGTAAATAAATAACGGTGCATTGGACATAAAGAACACACCGTGAAAGAGACTCGGCAAGTGTGTTGAGGTGAGAGTGTTAATATTAATAATAAAGTCCAGAATAAAGAATAAAGTATAAACTTGTCCTCGCCCAGACAGAGTTGGTGCAAAGTTGAGTCTAATCCGCCAAAAAATGTGTGGTATTTGTCATGTAAACATTAAGTGAAATTAACTTTTATCTTTTCATCTGGATACATGCAAAGTGAGCCAGTTGTTTATTTGTTTTTTATTCATAGACATTACTATCTTTATCAATCTCTTCCCCACAAAAAGACGCAAATATACCAGTACCCAATACTTAGGAGAGAAAGGGGGAGTGCTGTTTTTCCCTTAAAATCGCTAGCAGCTAAGGGCACTCAAAGCAAGTGTTCTTGTTAAGGGGAGAGAAATGGGACTTATGGGCCTTGGTCCCATTCGACCAATAGGATGGATGGGATTCACCTCTAGACAGCGCTGTTGTCCTCCTATTGACCCGACACGTCTCCTCCATCCCCTTGTCCCCGACAGGGACTGGTGCATCTCTCGCCAGCTGTGGTGGGGCCACCGCATCCCGGCCTACTTCGTCACCGTGGACGACCCCTCCGTCAAACCAGGACAGGTGAGCACACTCCTCCTCAGCATGTTTGCACTTTTTTTGTATCCACTTATCCCTGAAAGGGAGGCTCATCAAAAGCATTCATTTATACATCAGTGAACACTTGTGGATATAAATTTTGTAGAAACATTTCGGTATCTACAAAGAATATCAAACCTTTCTAATAATACCCACAACAAACCTGGAGTGGGAGCAGCTTTTGAAGTGGGCCGATAAATGCTTTGCCAAATGGATGGTCGTGTCACCGTCTTTGTGTCTTTGTACTTCTAAGGACATGGATGGACATTACTGGGTGAGTGGGAGGACGGAAGAGGAGGCCGTGGAAAAGGCAACGAAGCGCTTCAACGTGACCGCAGACAAAATCCACCTGAGGCAGGGTGAGGCATTGTCTTAAATTAAACGTTATTCTATCCACAGCAGCCAGATAGTGCAGGGGCCGGGCGCTGGGCCCCTCCTCACCACCCACTCACCGATAACCTGTTATTGCAAAGTCACTTGAGATAAAAGGGTCTGCTACACAACAACATGGTTAACGGTGAACTGCAGAGGTTTGTTGTAAATGTAAACGTATTTATATAGCACATTTCATAAGCAGCAGAAAAAACAAATAGGGCAATCACAAGTATGAAAGTGCATCAATAAAGTATTTGATTTAAAATGAAAGGTCCCATGGCATGAAAATTTCACTTTGAGGTTTTCTAACATTAATGAGTTCCCCTAGCCTGCCTTTGGTCCCCCAGTAGCTAGAAATGGCGTTAGGTGTAAAACGAGCACTAGGTATCCTGCTCTGCCTTTGAAAAAACAAAGCTCAAACGTGCCGATTTGGAATTTTCCCCGTATGTCGTCATACGGGGACATGTTACCTCCCCTTTCTCTGCTTTGCCCGCCCAGAGAATTTGGCCCGCCAATGAGACAATGAGCTGTGTGTGTGTGTGTGTGTGTGTGTGTGTGTGTGTGTGTGTGTGTGTGTGTGTGTGTGTGTGTGTGTGTGTGTGTGTGTGTGTGTGTGTGTGTGTGTGTGTGTGTGTGTGTGTGTGTGTGTGTGTGTGTGTGCACACACACTGTAACGCAAGTGTTGTACACTTCTTTGTCATTTGGATACGCGTTCTGCTGTTGGTGTTATGGCGCATAAGACGCAACGCAATAAGGCAAGCTTGCGTAAAGCTTGCATTTGGTGAAAAGACGAGACTGCGTCGGGTTCTCTGACGTCTCTGGTATTTCCACAACGAGACTCGTAGTGGGGGTTATCTCAGCAATGGTTGGAGAAGGAAGGAATTGGGGGAAAGGAACTTTGGCTTTGACTCCCTGAAGTACATGAACCGCGACATGGAGGAGGAAGGGATTGTTGCCCGCGATTGTCTCCCGCCGGCGCCCCGCTGCCGAGGCACCACCGCCGCGAGGCACCACCGCCGCAAGGGACCACCGGGAGACAATCGGGGGCAACAATCCCTTTCTCCTCCATGTCGCAGTTCGGTCCACTTCGTTCAGATTGATGTGGAAGAACCAGAGACGTCGGAGGACCCGACTCAGTCGTTTGAGATTCATAATATCATCTGGAGGTGCACACAGATTTTGGCCGTGATAATATATATATTCTATGATATAGATATCTATGTATAACATATTATTTATAGAGCTCCAGGACTCCCGCAGGGGCACCCGGAGTGTTCTACAATATTTACAGAACACGGCCAAAAGCTTGTGAAAGCCTCGCCGTTGCGATGCATCCACTGTGAACACTAGCGCATGGTACCGTGGACGCAAGCTGCTCAGGGCCACACCCCCACCCTCCACCTCGACCCGAAACGTTTGTGGAAAGCTCGTTGTGGGACTGGCACCAAGGCTGAGTTTCTTGAACGTCTTCAAATACTATATTCAGGGCCCACTAACAGCTATATAAAAGCATTCATAAAGTAGCATGCCATGGGATCTTTAAACAAATTGAGTATGTATGTATGTATGTATGTATGTATGTAATGCACATAAAAGCATACAAAATCAAATAGGAAAACCACTACCTACCTACTACTCTGTGATCTTAGGGGACTGACAGGTTTGTAATGGTGAAACATGTCAGCCAGATGGCCTGGTCCTGTAAGCGAGCTGTGCTACAGTTCTGATTAATCCTGAACTGATTCTCTCCGTGCTGCAGACGAGGATGTGCTGGACACCTGGTTCTCCTCCGGTATCTTCCCCTTCTCCATCTTCGGCTGGCCCAACGAAGTAAGAGACGTAGCCGTCCATCGTCTGATCATCGCCATTTAAATAGCTCGTTATCTTTTCGGAATATCCAATACGTCGTTTTAATATCCCGGATGAAAATTCCTTCAGGGTGAACTACTGCAAACATCTTTCAGATTCAGTAAAGTGATCCGTGTGAAGCCGCTCTCGTTTTTAACTGGTTTGAGTGATGGCTTAATGGCCTTGGCATTTGAAACTACTAATGGTGCACTCAAGAAAACAAAACAAAACAAATGTCATTTCATGCTTCATGCTTAATGCTAATCAATTCATCAGTCTGATCTCCCCCCCCCCCCCCTGCCCGCCTTAGTTTATAGATTTTGTTATGATGTTGACGGCACGGCTGTTGTGAAAGGGATCCTAAAAATAATATACGTATCTGTACATTCGTTCATATTTACATGTTTATACCGTACATAATCGTTTATTAAATGTGCTGTAAATTGTTGTAAAGAGAGAGCAGAAAAGAGTGGAAGAGAACACTATTTTGAAACTAAAAAAACAACAAAAAAAAGAGATGACCTGATTAGTCTGAAATCAGCATCTGAAATTCGTCTGAAATTCTCCCACAAAATGGATGTCATCACCGAGCGTTCCACACTCACTCCGCTTTAATCTTGCCAACCGCACCTTTTTCTGAAGTGTTGCACTGGCTTGACGTGTGCGTGTGCATACCCATCGTTCTATAGACGTGTGTGTGTCCTCTCCCGACAGACCCAGGACCTGAGCGTGTTCTACCCCGGCACCCTGCTGGAGACGGGCCACGACATCCTGTTCTTCTGGGTGGCCCGCATGGTCATGATGGGCCTGAAGCTCACCGGCAAGCTGCCCTTCAAGGAGGTACGCATCGCGACCACCGCGTCACGGCACGGCCTTTGATTGATTGGCTGATCTGCGGTCGAGTGACATGGCTGTTCCCCCCCCCCTCCAGGTGTACCTGCACGCGGTGGTGAGGGACGCCCACGGCAGGAAGATGAGCAAGTCTCTGGGCAATGTCATCGACCCCCTGGACGTCATCACAGGGATCTCCCTGGAGGTGAGAGAGAGAGAGAGAGAGAGAGAGAGAGAGGAGAGAGAGAGAGAGAGAGAGAGAGAGAGAGAGAGAGAGAGAGAGAGAGAGAGAGAGAGAGAGAGAGAGAGAGAGAGAGAGAGAGAGAGAGAGAGAGAGAGAGAGAGAGAGAGAGACTCAAAGATAGTCGGTCTCCTTGGAACAGGTGGGGGGGGGGGGGGGGGGGGGGTATTTCACATTTAAATGGCCTCCACAGACTTGTGCGCTCCCGTTTCTCTTGAGGCTAACGACCTTATGTAAGCTTTATTAGTCAGCCGCGCCCGCCTCCCCAGCCCCTTATTGAGCCCATCAATCTGCAGTCAGCCGGCACCGAGCTGGTCGCTCACACAGAGCCGCTGCGCCCTCTGGAGGGCGCTGAAGGACTGGTGTTATGGTGCAGATGCTACTGCTCACCTTCAATAATCTGTCTCTGCGTTTGTGTGTGTGTGACGCACTCACATTTTAATGACTAGAACCCTCATTAAAAAAAAAGTGGGAGGCCCTGAAATCGACTCCCCAAAAAAAAAGTAATCATAAGGGATAAAAAAAAAAAAAAAAAAGCAGGACTACAAATAATGAGGATGACCGAAAAACTTTTTGAAAGCCTTTGCTTCCTCTCTCCTCCTCCTCCTTCTCTCCATCATCCGTCTCTTTCTCCTTCTGTCCCTCCCCCAGGGGCTCCACGACCAGCTGAAGGACAGCAACCTGGATCCTCTGGAGGTGGAGAAAGCCAAGAACGGCCAGAAGTGCGACTACCCCAGCGGCATCCCCGAGTGCGGCACAGACGCGCTGCGCTTCGCCCTCTGCGCCTACACCAGCCAAGGTGAGGACTCTCTCTTGTGTGTGCTGCTCCCCCCCCCCCCCCCCACCCGTCCTCCTGCCAACCGCTTTGGCAATTGCCTCTCCTGTTGTTATTGTTATTCAGTCATTTATTATTAACAGCAGATGTATCAGGTAAATGACAGATCTGTCTGTCTCTCTCGCTCGCTCTCTCACTCGCTCTCTCTTTTCATCTCCTCCCGACAGGCAGGGACATTAACTTGGATGTCAACCGTATCCTTGGGTACCGCCACTTCTGCAACAAACTGTGGAACGCCGTGAAGTTCGCCATGAAGACCCTCGGCGACAACTTTGTACCCTGGGAGAAAGCCCAGGTAAGAGCCGAGGGAAGCGCTGAAGTGGGTCCGCTCAGACCCGCCTCCCCTTTCGCACACGCTCACCCGTGTCCGAGTGACGAGGTCTAATTGCGTGCTGACTGGTTTGTGCCTCTCTGGACACAGCTGAGCGGGGAGGAGAGCGCGGTGGACCGCTGGATCTTGTCCCGGCTGGCGGCGGCGGTGGGCAGCTGTACCGCCGGCTTCCAGGCCTACGACTTCCCCGGCATCACCACGGCCATCTACTCCTTCTGGCTGTACGAGCTGTGTGACGTCTACCTGGTGAGGGCCCGCCTGTTCCCCCCCCCCCCCCCCACCCCCCGCCGAGATGAGACCGTATTTAGATTCATTCATATTAACCGGTAGACACGTCGTTATTTATTTTCATTCGTTTCATTTAGCGGGCCTAAGTAGTCGTCGTCAACGGATGCAGAGGACTTTAATGATCCCGGAGGACAGGCATATAAAATGTTCTTAATGAGCAGGCGGCGGTGATGGGTCTTTCTCGACGGTGCCTGCAGGAACACTGCAGGCACGGGCCCTGTTTACAACATACTACAACCGCCTTTGAATTTTTAAATAGAATTTGTATCTGGATTTAAATGTATTTTCAAATGAAAGGCACAACCGCCTCAAACTGTTTATATACTGCAGACAGACAGACAGACACTGACTGACAGACAGACTGACACAGACAGTTGATACTCTGATACCTCGTGGTCATGAAGACCAGCTCACTGCAGCCGATAAGACGCCACACGTCCTCACAGCCCCCTCCCTCCTCCTCTCCTCCCTCCCTCCTCCCCCGCTGCAGGAGAGCGTGAAGCCGGTGTTCGGCGAGGCGGAGGCAGACGGCGCGGCCCAGCGACGCGCCCTGGTGTGCAGGCAGACCCTGTACACGTGCCTGGAGGTGGGCCTGCGCCTGCTGGCCCCCATCATGCCCTTCGTCACCGAGGAGCTCTTCCAGAGGTTGCCACGGCGACTGCCCCTGGACAGCCCCGCCAGCATCTCCGTGACGCCCTACCCCGAGACGGACGAGGTGAGGGGAGAGGAATGGGAAAGGCACCGGTTGGCTGGAGGTCTCGAGGGCGCACGCTCACACCGGGCCGTCTGTACCGTGCCCCGGGTACTATGCCCCCTAAAGTCTAGATCGTTTGGCTAGTGTGAGCACGCCGTCCGTACTCAAGTACAGTTAAATCCCGTGGCCTCAGTACACTTCGGAGAGGTGTGCTCAGGCCACGGTACAGATGCCAATGAGCCGACAACGCGCACACGCACGGATACGCAACCTATATGTACAAGAGGCAACCGTACTCAGGCCCAGTTGAGATTGCCTCGTGTGAGCACAGGCCAGCGGGGGGGGGGCAATCGTACTTGAGGACGATACAGGGCAACTTTGCCTAGTGTGCGTGCGCCCTGATTTATTTGTTTATTTCCTTGTTGGATTAAAACTCTGGGGAGCAGTGGCGCTTCTCAAACAGGGGAAACATAATTGCCTGCTCCTTAGCTGTGACGGATTGGTTTTGCCAATCCTTTGAGTGTTCCGTGGAGCACATTGCTCCCCTGCCAGAGTGGGTAGTTGGTTGGCTTGATTTGAGTTGTCGTGTCGTTGCGGTTGCAGTTCTGCTGGCAGAGTGACGAGGTGGACCGCCAGATGGAGTTTGTAATGACCGTCGTCAAGACCATTCGCTCCCTCAGGGCCGACTACAATCTGACCAGAACCCGCGCTGACTGTAAGCACGCACGCACGCACACACACACGCACGCACGCATGCACACGCGCACGCACGCATGCACACGCGCACATGCACACACACCCCTTTACATATTATATATGCGGTGCCATGCAAAGAGGAACTTAACCCACTTACACTTTTGTGTGCATGTTAGGGGTGTAACGATACGCGTATTCGAACCGAAATCTTTCGGTACGGGTCTAACGGTTCGATGCACGTTTCATTTCTGTACGTACCGAGAAAAAAAAAATATATATATATATATGTATATATTTTTTTAGAATTATGTTTTTATTGATTATCACACACTCTGTTAGTGTCTTGTCCTGAGGTTTTGTGTTGAGGACCACAATGGAAATAAGTCCTGGACTTTATTGTGTTTTTATCCTCAATTGTAGTTGATGTCTTTCCATGTGTGTAAGGCATTTGTTTGATACAATTTAATGAATCAAATCAAAATCAAATTGTTTAATAAAATAATAAAAACTGCTGTACCGAAAAACATACCGAACCGTGACTTAAAATCCGAGGTACGTACCGAACTGTGACTTTAGTGTATCGTTACACTCCTAGTGCATGTTAATATTTTATTGGATAATACTGGCCCTTGAAATTCCTTATTTTTCAGTGCCTGGTTTAATTATAATGTGGTCCTAGCAAAGGCACAAGGGGTTGGCCTCCGTCTGTAAAACATTAACAATTAACCTTGCAATCGTTAAGCTCTGATAATCCATCGCTGAGGTTGCTCTGATGGATGATGGACAGAAAAACACAAAGGTAGACCAGAAAGCAATCTTCAGTCGTTCCTACTGGAGTTAATATCTCAGAGTTTACTGGAGGATTTATGGTGAAGGAGTGGAAGGCGCAGCCCAGACAGGTCTGTCTGGGCTGAAGGCTGGGGGAGACTGTTGAGCCGGGGAGAGGCCAAGCATCTCTATGAAGGAGCCACACAGCTCAGCAGCTGTGAGTGGGAATGCAGTGAAAACACTGAGACAGAGCTCTGCATAAAACTGGTCTCCCCGGAGGGGAGAGGGAGGGAGGGAGGGGGAGAAGGAGGAGAAGGAGGAGGAGGAGGAGGAGGAGGAGGATTAGAAGTGGGTCATTACACAAGTGGAACCATATTGAATCACGTCTGGGGTTTGGCAGTAAGCATGTGATTGACCTTGCTTTTCGGGGTGGGGGGGGAAGTGGATGCATGTGAGTAGAAGGGTTCTTTGCTTCCACAATTTTTGTCTGTGTCCAAAAATGAAATCAGAAATAGGGTTAAGCCATAAAAGGTGTAATCTTGGTGTAATCATATTAATGTTACCATCCTACAGATGGCACTAGAGTGTATTTGCCTCACGTAAACTAGTTTGGTTCTGTTCAGCCTTCAGATAAGACAGCAGGGAGGACCGCCGGGGAGCTGTAGAACCTGAACGCTAACGTTGGTTATTAGGTTAAAACCCCCTTGGATCAAACTGCCCACAAAAAATCATATTGCAATTTCAACAGATTCACAATACATATCTTTTCAACGCTCGAATGATTATTATGAGATCCCTGGCGATCCCCGTCCCTAACTGCTATGATGTAACCGAGAACTCGACCAGGGTCAGAGTTGCGGAGCGAGTTGTAGGGGCATCCCTACGAGTGATAGGTTGTGGCCGCTTTTCATCAGCAGAAACGGGGCACTTTTTTTTTTTTGAGGTAGAGAAGATCTGATGTTTTTTTGGACATAAATCTATATTCCAGGCACAATGCGAAAACAACATAGGAGTGCTTTGAAAACGGCAAGGCTGCAGAAAAGAAATGTAATGGATACTATCGGATATCCGTTGTTATCCAGGCCAATCTGAGACGGGAGTTGAACACTTTGGCAAGGCACTACATCCTGGAATGCACACAGGCAGGATCGTCTGTCCTATTTGTAACGGTTACGCGAGGCAAACGACACACATTATGTCTCCCATAATTTATTCATTACTTCTTGTATTACATCAAGATTCAATTATAGTTGCAGAATCTTTTAGAAGCTTTGCGCTGAAATATTGTACACTTACAATGTGAAATAATGGAATGGACGCATTGGTCTCTATTGACTGTGATGCCATCATACTGCATCCTTATTGACGCAGTACCACTAAGGTTATCTGAGGTTTAACCAGCACCATGGCTAGCTGCACGGCTGGGCTCTCTGGACACTCAGCAGGGCAGGACGGCTCCATCCTCAGATGGGAGACCGGATGGGGGCGGTAGAGGTGTTGGAGGGCCAGTAGGGGGCGCTCATCCCTCTGGGCTCTGGTATTAACCCCAACGCCTCGGGGCGGAGACAGGCACACGGTCCTGTCTGAGAGCACCCTCTGTCACGTGAGGCATTAAACCAGGGTCCTGACTCCCCATGGACACTCAAGAGTTGTAGTTTATTTATTTATTTTGGAGTTTATTTAGGCTTAGCCCCCTTACTTTCTAGTTTCTTTTATACCTTTACTTTTCTTTATATTGCAATGTTGAAGGAGGCGGAGACTTCTGAGGCTGAGAATATTCACAACAATTACAGACGCAGCGGACAATTACAGACGCACTGCGTCTGTAATTGCAAGTGTAAAAATGTAAAAATGTAACAAATAAAACATCTGAAAGAGCCGCTTGCGCTCGTCTCAAGATGGACAGCGGGATTGAGTGGCTTGACAAACGCACTTTATAAATGCAGAAGATTTTAAATGTATTCTTCCCCCCCCCCCCGCCCCCCCAGGCTACCTCCAGTGCATAGACCTGGCCACGGCGTCCCTGGTGCAGAAGTACAGCCTGCAGATCCAGACCCTGTCCTCCTCCCAGACGGTCCACGCCGTGCCCGCCGACCAGGCCGTCCCCGAGGGCTGCGCCGTGGCCATCGCGTCGGACCGCTGCACTGTCAACCTGGCCCTCAAGGTGAGCGGCGGCGGCGGCGGCGGCGCCCCCCTCTCCCCACTCGGAAGGTGTTATTATGGAGGGCTCCAGCCGCCCGTCCTGTTTGTGGCCCCCTGCTAAGTGGCAGTGCTCAAGAGAACGTGGAATCGCCGAGAACCTTTCGGATGGATATTTATCGCCAAGGTCGGGGGCGAATGGGGCGCGGCCCGCCTCAGGTGTCCGGCCGAGCCCCTCTCCTCCCAGGCACTCGTGCGTGCAGACGCTGAGTGTGGAGCCCGCCGTGTCCTGGGTGATAATGGAGCTTTTCGCAAATGTCGGGTTGTCACAGGGAACGCACAACGCAATGTGCTCGCAAATGTAAAAAAAAATGTAACCTCTTCACATAATTAAATGAATTTTTTGGGCATTCGTACAAAAAACGGTTCAAATAAGTAGTTTTTCCGTTGTGTGTTGGGTGACTAACGCAGGACAACGTGGTGTCTGAGTCATCCTGTTTTCTCTGTGTTCCTGCTACCAGTCTCCATATAATGAATACTTCTTATATTACCTCTGCACTGACGCTGCAAGGGAGACCTCCTTGGCAATAAGCCTGTGCAGCATCATTAACCTTCTTCTCTCTGCCTTTCAATGAGGGGGCACAGGCATCCAATTGAAACACCCAGACTGCGTTTGCACCACCTCGCCATCAAATCTATAATCTCTCCTGTTTGGATGCTCCTGCATGGTATCGCGCCATCATCGTTTTGTTGTGTATAAGATGGCGAGCAGTGACGATTAATTTGAATTGATACCGGATGCAGTGCTGTAGATTTATGTCCCCTCTTTGTGTGTGTGTGTGTGTGTGTGTGTGTGTGTGTGTGTGTGTGTGTGTGTGTGTGTGTGTGTGTGTGTGTGTGTGTGTGTGTGTGTGTGTGTGTGTGTGTGTGTGTGTGTGTGTGTGTGTCCTTCGAGTCCGAGTGGTACTTTGTCTTATGATGTAACGGCGTTAATTATGAGAGGTCTGCTCCATAACATATTTCATAGCCTGTTCACTTCCTCTGTTCTTCAAAGCGCTACATTTAATACTTGGTTATATAGCAGAGGCGTTTATCCAAAGTTCAAAAGCAATTGTAGCATGGTGTAAACGGGGCCAAGGTCTGCAGTCGAGGAAGACTCATTACCACCGCCTGCACATTAAGTACATTTTATATGTATGTCCTGCGTCACATCATGCTGATATTTCTAAGAGCATGCCTGTTGACACAAAGTAGGCAGTGGATCGGGCTTCCTACTCATGGATCTGTCGCGGAGCCCCCCCGTGGAGGCCCCCCCCCAGTCCCTGAATATATCTGTGGTGTTTGGTTTCCCACGCCAGGGGCTCATCGACGTGGAGAAGGAGGTGGCCAAGCTCAGCACCAAGAAGGGAGAGCTGGAGAAACAGATGGAGAAGCTGAAGGAGAAGATGGCCAGGAACGACTACAAGGAAAAGGTTCCAGTCAAGGTCCAGGAGCAGGATGCTGAGAAGGTGAGGATGGAGGCAGGGATGAAGAATGTATCAAAGTGGGCCTTAGGAATGAATACATAAGGGAGTGAGTCAGGGCACGAGGGGGGGGGTGAATGGATCAAAGACTGACTTGATGAATAAAGGGATTGAATGGGGTGAATGAAGGAAGGAGAATGAATGAAGTCTTTAATATTGTTCCTTTCCTGTTTTCTCCCCCCCCTGCAGCTGCGACAAAGCCAGACTGAACTTGAGAAAGTGAAAGAAGCCACAGACAACTTCAAGAAAATGATGTAACTTCCACATTGTATGTTATATAGAATCGGTTTTGTGTTACATAAAGTGTCAGAGGGTGGTATTGTCTTATTAGTCTGCTGTTCTTCCAGGGCCGCGCGTACCTGATTTATTGTCTCGGTTATGCAGCAGAATCAAATGACTGCTGCAAAAGGAAAATTGCATTTTCCATTCATTTTATTGAGCATATTTAATACAATTTCAAGAGAAACGTTTTTATGATACAGCTTTGTACGACGCCAAGTCCATAGAAACTAGGAGGAAAACAATTATAATTACAAAGACTGGCTGCAGTGGTAAAAACAAACGTAGCGATTTCTCCGACACCACATTAACAATAACTGTTATTGATGATGCTGTGCGCTGCCGGCTCCATTCTTGGATGCAGACAAAAGGCGGGGAAGAAGAAAAAAACCCACAGGGGAGCTGGAGTGTGCATTCGCGAAAATGCATGACTACAATTAGAGCATTCATTTTTTTTAATCATGTTATATGACTTTGCAGAATAGTGCCAGATGTTTTCCACATGCCACAAAATAAACCCCAAACTTTGACGTATGTGAATCGGAGCCACTCCTAGATGGAAATAACAGTACTGCATCCCTCGGTGTGGCCCCGGGGGGGGGGGGGGGGGGCCCTCTACAGGGTCCAGGGAGCCTGGAACTCGGAGATGGGCAGCGGGGTGCAATGGTTCGTCTCAAAGTTCCTCATGTACTTGCGGGCCTTGTGGGAGAGAGAAGGAGAGGGTGTAAGGGAAAACAGTGGACAATGTGTGGGAGAGAGAAGGAGAGGGTGTAAAACAGTGGACAATGTGTGCTTACAGCACCTTTCATTTGCTAGCTAATAAGTTGCCAGACGGGTCAAGGTTGAGGAAGGATCAATTAAACAAGGAAGTGGTCATTAAACAGGAAAGGGGCGTTCTAGGGCATCCGCAACTGATGCCGTTGACTTTTGTTTGATGTTTAACGACTTCAATAACACACTGCTCGGTGGAATACATTACAGTGGGCAGCCGGGGAATGTGTTACTATGGCAACCAGGGAAAGTATTCCTCAGCTGTAATGTGGGATGTATTTTTTTTTTTTTTCTGAGAGTATGAGGGTATTTGGGGGGGGGGGGGGGAAGGTGAGCCAAGCTCAAACGAGGAAGAGGTAGCTTATTTAAGAGAGGGAAAGTTGTTCATATGGGTGAAGGCCAATAAGATTAGCTGGCAGTCGCATCAGAAAGGGTAGGGGGGGGGCGTGAGAGCAGTGTGGCTGCTTACCAGGAAGAGAGCGAGCTGCCGCCTGCACTCCAATGTCATATCCTCCCCTGGAACAGAAGAGCCACCATCAGATAGGAAACCAATTACAAGCGGACGAGGTAAACGGATCACATCAGCCTCTGAGGCAGCGGGTTCCCAACCTTTCTAAATCCGTGACCCCGTTTTGAGTTCCCCGTTTTGGTGCATCGACTTCCAAACATATCCATTCAACCGAATCAATATCTGCCCATAATAACAACGATGCCGTGGTGGACGGCCGCTTCGGCCCAAAATGCGCGTCACCGAATCTCCGTTGACCGCGAGGTAGTGAAACACTGAATGAAATGAAAGGCGACGGTCAGAGGAGTGGAATTGCATATTACCAACGCTCCAGGGGAAGGCGGTGCCGTTGTGCGTCCGATAGGACTGCAGCACGGAGACACACCAGTCGTCGTCCACCTCGTAGTGACTGTACACGGATGCTGCGCACACACACACAGTGGAGGGCAGATGACAATTTTGCACTGACATTGAAGGGGCCAGAAATAGACAAACACACAGTAGAGAGCGGATGACAATTTGCACTGACATTTAAATATTTTATTTGGGATTTTATCATTGGATTACATTCAAATGCTGAAAAAGGGCATGTGGATATTCAGAGCGTGTGTGTGTGTGTGTGTGTGTGCCCAGGAGTCAGCTCTCCGAGTTTAACATACTGCTCGGGGGGGATTGAAGAGGTAGCACAAATAAAAGGTCAGGGCTGGTGAGTGAACAGTTGATCTAATCTCTTCCTTCTGAACCCTACTGCACACCTTCAGGTAGGGTAGTGGTGTGGAGTCCCGAGCTAATCTAGCTCATTAAAAGGGATAACCGTTAATTCCCCCCCTCCTCCTCCTCCGCTTTCCCCCCTCCTGTACACCTCAACAAATGAGGTTGTGTTTTTCTATGCCACACTGACCACTAATGAAACCACCACATGCCTACCTTCTGCTATGGGGTTGGAGGCCCCCAGCCACTGTCGGACCACCCGGACCCCTTCGTCTGCCATCACCTTGGGGTACCTGGGAGGCAGAATGACATCACCTCTTACAGTGGGCATCGTACATATACACGAAAAAAAAAATATATATATATATCACGAAAAAGTAAGCCAATGGTAAGAACGAAGAAGTGAGCCGTGAAGTGAAAAAAAAAAAGTCAATTCATTCCGTTACCTAAACTGCAGGAGTTTGAGCAGCAGGTCATTTCCCCGGTTGGACATGATGTCCTCTGGTCCCCTGCGGAGCGGATCAAAAAAAACGAATAATCAAAAGACCAAAGAACCCCATTGGTGCAGTACATCATTATGAAGCGGTTTTACATAAAACCTCTCACTCACACCAGGCCGTCTGTACCGTGCCCGAGTGTGTTTGCCCCCTAAAGTCTAGATCGTTTGGCTGGTGTGAGCGCGCCGTCCGTACTCAAGTACAGTTCAATTCCGTGGCCTCAGAACACTTCAGAGAGGTGTGCTCAGGCACATTGTATTTATAGATATATGTATGTATATATATATTTATACAGGGTGCAATTTGTCAAAAAACCAGAGGTGGGGATGTGTTTTGGTTTTTTTGGAATCATGAAAAAATAGGCAATCATAATTCTTCTTTAAAGTTAATGGTAGGCCCCATTAGCCTACATTTCGAACAGTTGAACATTCATTTTTAATGCAAACTAAAAAGAATTAACTAAAAAGATTTAATTTTCCAAAAAAAAAAAAAAAGAGATGGGATGATCCCCCCAAAAAGAATCGCACCCTGTATTACAATTATTTTATTAAACGTATTGTATGTTACGCTTTAAGTTTAGGTAACACCTTTTGTGTTGAAAGCCTGGGTTAGGAGCTAGGACATGCTGTTCTGAACATCACCATGTGTGTAGGCAACATGCTTGCTGTAGCTTCGTGTTTTCATATGTCGTGATAGAGGTCGAAAGAGAGAGCACTTACGTGGTAGTGATGATCTCATCTTTAGTTCTCCGGATGAGCAACACTGGTCCCGGGTATCTGGGGGAGAAGCAACTAGTCACTCACTGTCCACATCTAGGAGAAGCTCTCAGTCCTAATGCTTCCTGCAGACGGAGTGGATCCTCATGCATATTCAGACTCAAACGTCCTGTACGAGGGATGGGCTTATTAACAGTGTTTTGATTATTTATATTAATTCTACTAAGTTCATTCCTAATATTTCTGTTCTTCAGCAATCTCTGAGCATAAATTTCAACATTAGTTTCATTTGGAGCTTCCAAGATAAGGACTTTGTGTTAGAAAACCCATTCTGCCTTCATGCAATATCGACTGGTTCATACATTTTCGAATAGAAAAAATACGAGTTACATTTTACTGCTAATCGTTACATTTTACTGATAATTATTTTAGCCTTCTCTGCTTTTGTTTACATTTTTAATAGATGTGCACAGGTTCATTATGAATCAATCTCTGCCACAGGTTTAAATTATTGTGCTAAATTATTCCTGGAAAGTCCTTCCAGAAACCAGGCGTCTTTCAACATTTTTACCACGTAATGGGCTCTACAAATAAAGATAAGGAGGGCAGATAAGGAGCTGCAGGGTGTCTTTAGCTGCTCTGGTTGAGTGCTGTTGTGTAGTCTTTGTGTTCTACTCACTGGCAGAGCTGCTTTGCGTTGTTCAGATTCATGTACTGCCTGACTGTGTGATGTACCAGCGGTGCTGAAATAAAAAAAGAAAACCATAGAATATGAAAGATATCTTGATAAGAGCACTTTTAGGCCCTGTGTGATTCATTCATTCTACTCCATTTATTATTTTTTAGCTTGTATGTCACAAACACTTCATTATCCAGCTCAGTTGCACTTCTACTGTCAAACCACGGTGTCACAAAAGCCAAGTTTCTATAGGAGGACATTACATTTTCGCTAACTCAATTTACATTACAGGAATTGGCAGTCGTGTTCTTAGTGAAGCTATGGAACTCAAACCCATCAGGATTGGACTTACTCCAACTGGCCGGCATGACTTTCAGGGCCAGCGGTAGGAGGTCATCAAAGGACGCGTCCAACACCACCGCCTGGAGCTCCGGATATGACATCACAGCCCAAGTGGCTGTGATAGGACAAACATGGGCGGAGGAAGTTGGAGAAGAGAATGCGAAAAGGAAATGAAGAAAAAAAAAAAGAGGTGTCAGAATTTAGGATTGACGAGAGACATGGTCATCATAATGGCATAGATAAAAACATTATATCAGATGTGTGTTATTCACTCTTCACATACCTGTGAATCCTCCAATGGACCAAGCATAAATAATGATGTCGTTGAGCTGGAAGCCCAGTTTTTGCATTGCGAACTGGATCACCACATCCATTGCATTGGCCTCATTCTGGGGGAAGGGGACTCCCTTGGGGAACGGGGGGGTAAAGCAAAGAACATTCATGTTGCCGAACACGCATGTACATAATTAAAACACGTGTAGAACCAGAGGCGCGGGGGCTCGGCTCGGCTATGCAGAATCGGAGTGATCCGAATCGTGTGCATGAAACTTTAATACCCTCAAGTCGGTGTCGCGTCTGATCACTGGAAACCACGAACGGGACAGGGCAAAAGTTACGTTTGGGAGGAGCTGCACTGAAATAGTCGGCTTACCGTGCTGCCTCCGAAGCCGGGGTGGTTCCATCCCAGTACAGAATAGCCTCCTGCAGCAGCCCACACACACGCACACACATACAACACAAGATTACTAATGCATAACATACTAAAGGTTTTAAAGATTTTTACATTACAGACATATGCAAAGTTGACGATAACCCACCTTCCAATGGAGTGTTCATACAGCCAACCTCATAGAAGCCTGCATTCCCCTCACAACAGATGACCTAAATAACGATTCAAAGGTTAAATAACGAAAAAGAAAAAAAGAAAAGAAAAAGGTTATCATGACTGAATCCGTTTAAATCTATAGGCTCAACTCCCGCATCACAACAGAAACCGGGGACACATTTACCAGAGTGCTTCCGCCCGGCCTTCCGTCTCCCCTGCGGTCCACGAACATGGTGTCGATCTCATTGCCGTCGCAGGCCACCAGCTTGTTCCTCTGGCCGTTGAACTGGAGAACACAACAGTCAGAAGAGGTGTCAGCGGCAAGGAGCTGGGGCTGTAGGTCTACAGTCCTCGTCACTTGTGTGGTGATTAACAAACGTGGTGGTGGTGGTGGTGGTGGTCACCTCCTCGATGAGCTTGGCCTGGCCTTGCTGAAGCATGGGCCTCATAGCTTTCTGCAGCAGGCCCACGGAGCCCGGGTAGAGCATCCTCCTCCCAAACGAGTGGGCGATGAGGAAACTGCAGCAGGGGGGGCGCGATATAGAGAGATCACGGTGACGTTCAGGGAACAGAGTGTATGAGGGTAGGCCTGGGCGATATGGCTGAAAGACGTATCACGATATAACTTGATCATATTGATCGATATCGATAACTGTTGATCATTTGAATGACCTAAAAATACTAGGACCATGCTTACCATGCTGGATTTAAACACTTCTGTTGAACACTTATTATGACCTTCCACTGTTCTTCATTGAGTATGGAAAAAGTATGGAAGTATGGAACCGTGTTTGTGTAACAAACCCAGCTGCTAGATTCAGTGGTCCAGTCTCAACTTATCGATATATATTGAACATGTTTTATATTGATATTGATCAAAAGTCTATCACGATACGATAATTTATTGCCCAGGCCAATATGAGGATTAGTGTAGAATAAGAGGTCCACGGAGGCCGCACACCGCATCATTCAATTCCCCATTGTCCTGCCGCTCGCCAAACCACAAGGCTTTAATGGGACTTTGATTCTCCAGGGAGAGACTGCGGTGTAGTGCGATGCAGTGCAGGTGTACCTGATCACGTGGCATGGCAGCGTGCGGACCTGTTGGAGGACACCGTCTGCCGCACCTCTCAGCCTGCTCTCTGGCTTAAGAAGAGACACACCTGCCTTGGACAACTTCCTGTGCCACACACACACACACGCGCGCGCGCACGCAGACACACACACACACACACACACACACACACGGTTATCAGTAACACAGGCGCAGACAACAGGACCCGCGTTTACCTGTATAATGCCGTCTGAAAAAAACAAAACATCCAACTTACGGATTACTGAATTCTGTCCAGCTGAAGTCCACAGGCCAGAAGGAGAAGTCAAAATCGAAGCATCTCAGTTTTTTCTACAACAGAGAAGAGAAGCATGAAACATGGACAAAAACTATCCTTTCTGACCTGATCCATCAGTCAGTTTAATTTTTTGGGAATCAGCGAAAAACAAAAAGGTCCTGGCCTCACCTTGTTACTAGGCGTATTGTTCTTCCTGGTTTCCTCCAGAATAGAAATGAACTGAACATACTCTGAGTTCTTCCATCTTCCCCAGCCTACACAACATCAAGTAGGAGAAAGAAAGGAGAATGAGATAGTGAGTGGAGGGAATGATGGAGGACTGTGTACTGTACTCCACAACACCAGAGGCAGAGGCCCCCATCCAGCGTGTCGCATTGCCTACTTTATATGCTTATGGAGAACTGCAGCACACCTTATGCAACCATCTCAAGGTTATGGCAATCATATTTATATGCAACAGCGTTGGTGGTAGAGGAGGAGGAGAAGACATGCAGGCCTTGATGGTTTATGAAAAGGTTGTAGCCTCACCTCTAAGACAGACCACGCCAAGAAGACAGATCAGAACCGTTCCCACATACTGACTGACGGGCACAAACTTACTGCTGCAGATATAACCTGTGGACAGAGAAGGGCCCATATAAACATATACTCCCATTCTCGCACACAGCACTTTGCAACAAGCATGTTATATATCACACACAGGACCAAATCCAGTCAGGAATTTAATGGAAATCATTAAGGTGCTTATTCATAATATACCCAATTGTACTGCAGTTGCTAAATAAACTATAACATAAACTATAACTATAAACTATAACATAAACTATAACAATGGCCTAACCCTTTGACAAAAATTTAACATTAAACAATACATTTATTGTGGAAGCATGTGCAGGCCAATATTGGTCCAAAGGTTTACCTTAACGATAAATGTACTACCTGTATTGACTTTTATTCTGCCAATGTGCAGATGTTTATCTGCCAATACAGGGCACCAAATCAAACCCACCTTTCCTGTAGAGATAGCAGAGCAGGAGAGGAGAACTGTAGTAAGACAGCGACCACAACACTGACGCCTGAAGGAACAAGAACACAAATGTGATTATTCATTTGACTTGATTCATTATTGCCTCGTTAAATGCATGTGTTACGGCACTCGTACTGACCCAGCCGATGACACTGTCAGTGTGTTTTTCAAGACGAAGGGGTTGGTAGTTCCATCCCTGAGAAACAGAAGGCAGACTCATTGACAAAACTATATTGCTCTCATTCATAGCCTCAGTGATGTCGAATCACTCATATCATCGTTCATTCAAAACGAAAACTCTAATCTTGGATTACTTTCGTTTTAGCTTTCCCAATTCCCGAGTAATACGAACCGATGCACTGCTGTAGTTACAAGTCGGAGATAACCTTGGTGTGCATGTGCATATAATGTCGTGTCTCCGTTTGAATGGACCGAGCTCTGGTTCGGTAGGTGACGAACTACTACTACTAACTATCATTTCAAAAACACAGCCGACACTTCGGGGGCCGCACAACAAGCTAGCCGTTTAAACCATACATATCCTCGCCGCTCGTCATGTCCTACGGATGAAAAACACTGAAATGGTCCATACCCTCCTCCTGGCGCTGCTTTCAGGTCGCGACTGGCCAGGAGAACTGTGAATTCGCTGTAAGTTAGGCCCAAAGAAAATACGAAGCCACATCCAACCGGCCATTATTCCTCTAAGACTACTACGGAAGCCCGCAGCAGCCGGAAAACGAAAACGAAACGAAACGCAAAAAAAACATTTTTTTTTTGTTGAATAATTATTTAAGAGTACTTAACTTTGCACAACACAACACACAAATTAATAATATTAAAAAAAAAAGCTATTGTGGTCAGATTTGTAATGTTAGAATATTACATTCATAAGCAATTAGTACAATTTACGGAATTTACACTCAAGTTTTTTTAGAACATATATTTTATTGTGTCTTGAAATTTAACCGGTCTTTGTTGTGTTGTACAACAACATACAAAAAAGGTAGAATAAGACTTCTCAAAACGGACTTCTTAATAATCTATCATCCTAAAGACAGTGTTACATCTCTCCCTTAACTGCCAATTTTGAGCACTAGGCTACTCTATTGTTAGGGCTACAGTAAGAGTCCTTATTGAAATTTTGTTTTATGCACATTACTTATTGATATATATTACCGTACAAAAACACTACATTTCACAGCAATACAGACTCAGTTGTTTTGTGTTAAATTTTGTGTCATTAATATATACGTGTATATATGTGTATATATGTGTATATATAAATAGGCCTATAGGTCACACGTCTTCCATCATATTTTTTTCAATGTAGGCCTACAAATTACACAAACAATTCAGTGGCATTTCCCTGACAAATTGACATCACATTTAATTGTTACTTCGGTTCAAGTACGCCTTCTGTTGCAGTTGAGGACCGAAAGAATTTG
>NC_140278.1:18831884-18848060 GCF_964030765.1 Micromesistius poutassou
GAATCTGGATTTTTGTGCATTGTAAGTTTTGCATTTTGAATTTATTAGTTGTGAGTGTTTACTGAAGGTTGCATAGCCAGCAGAATCCCCTTTTTCCTCATATTCCCATCGGTATCTACTCCTAGCGACAACTTGCCTCTGGGTAGATTGGCAAGCATAACAGAGTGCGGTGTGCAGCGTTCTGGGACATTAAAATAAGTTACCGTCTCTGGGGGAAAGCAGACAGAGAATGCGCAGGCGCATCACTGGCGCCCAATTCCATTTTTATTCCATAAGCAAATATTAGCTCGCTGTTACCAACTATTTAAATTTTTACGGAAAGAGCAGCAAATGCAAATGCAAATTGTCAGCTTTATTTGCATAATAGTTTGGATGACTTCATTCTTGCAGAAGCCCGCGGGGAACTGGTGGAGACGAGGAGGGGGTGTCCTGGTTTCTACAGAGATTAACGCTTTGATGGTTGATCCACCTCAGAGGGTGAAGGTTAGGCCGCAAAGGCTGCATGCATGCTGTCCATATAAACAAATAGGAAGAGCATCACGGAAAGTTGGAGTCATATGAGACTGTCGGAAAAAGTCCTGTGTAACTTGTGTGACAGAGCATGGCCTTGAGACCGCCAGTGTTTGGGGTTCAATTCCCATGCTTAGAATGTATTCACTAGAAGTTACCACCTGCACATCCTAAAGAAAAGCCATAAATGATTGATTGTATTGAAATGTATGTCTATTGGATATTTCTTCATTTAATATCCATGCAGCCGTGAACTAAAAAAGAGTTTATTACAGAGTCATGGCAACTATACCTTTCCAGCCAGACCTTTCCATACAACTTTATTTATAAAAGCCTCAGCCTTCAGAACTCAACTTCTAGTTGGCCTCTCTGTAATCAATCATTATGTGCTGTGTGAAATGTAATTGATTGGGGTGTGTGTGTTTTTGTGTGTGTGTGTGTGTGTGTGTGTGTGTGTGTGTGTGTGTGTGTGTGTGTGTGTGTGTGTGTGTGTGAGGACCAGGCTAATGGAATATCGTGGGAGCTGACCCCCGTACTGACCTGAACAGTACACCATGCCAACTTGAACGTATGAATTATGGTAATTGAGTGCAGTAGAGCATAAGACATAAATACCCCCTATTTCTCCCTACCTCTCACTCCCCCGCTCTCTGCTGTCTTTCTTCTTATCTCTAATCTTCCCATTCTCCACCTGCCACTTCCCTCCTTGTCTTTTTTTAATTTCAAAGCAGGCTGATTCATATCCTGGTGGTTGTGGATAAGGGTTGCTTACAGGAGACCACGTAGCTACTCCAGTACTAGTAGATCACGGTCCAAAATAGGACAGGAAATTAGGTATTTTGTGTGCACTTAAAGAAGATGATTTAAATTTGTGTTGGTAATGCAGTCTGCCTCTGTTCTGTATTTTACTGTACTGTATTTTACATGTACGGATGTTCATGAATTTTTTATGTTGTATTTTTTCCTCCCATGCACTCTAGTCTTTACTGTCAGAAAAAAAATACTCCTACACAATACCTTTGTACTATCCGTCTGTCTGTCTGTCAATCACTTCAATTATCTAGAGAAAGAGAGTAAGGCATTTTCAGATTTCAAAACTGTACTCTACTGTAATCTACTTCCATTTCCACATGCATTTATGTGCAACCAGCCGTGTAGGAACACATTTCTTTGATGATGCTATTACAATGAGAATGCACAACTGTGTACCTCAGTCCTGTCTCCATGACTATTTCATGCATTGTTCAAAAATGTGGGATAGCCGCACTCATGAATTATTTGGTGCTGCCTGAGCTACCAGGCTTCCATTGTGGCGGATCAGGGAACCACTAGTCGCTACGCTATAGCTTCCCCTCATAAAGGCTGTGCACTACAGACTGCTCCGGGTCTAACACTTGTGGAATCAAGTATTTTCTGTGCTTTTCCCTTCCATTAAAAATTCTCTCTCTCTGAGCAAGCGTCTTTTAGTCTCTCATTTAATTGAGTTGAGCTGTGACTACACTTCCACCATTGGCAATCTTAGCAAGACCCTGATCCAGCACTTATCAAGAGACTAGAAAATGTTCTCTCTCTCGCTTTCTATCTTCTCTCTCTCGCGCACTCTCGCTCTCTCTCTCTGTCTCTCTCTCTCTCTCTGACTCTTCCATCTCCGTGTGTTCCCTCCATCTCCATCCCTCTTGCTACAGTACCGTCAGCGTGCATCACAATGAGCTCTGGGCTTCACAACACGAGTGATGTATACGGGCGGTGTAAGACAGAGCTCATCACTGCTTAGGGATCCATTCAAGTGTCACGTGACCCTGTGTGCAGGGTTCGCCACTAATAGATAATATAACAGTACATTCCCCAACAGCCAGAGTGGAGTCATTTACGTAACAGGCCCATTATTTTAATTGCAGATATCACTCTTTACCCTGCACATAGACCAGCAGCACTTAATGATGCCTATGAATACTATGTGTTCAGCAATTGTGCATACAATGATCCCGACACTGTGCGATGAATTACTGTAATACATTTCGCAACCATCTATCAGAATCGACTATTATTTCTTGAATGAAAAGCGCTTAATAAATATAATTAATTATTATTGCCTCCCACCTGTAGTGGGCAGTGTGACAGTGTACACTGCCCCGATCACCTGTCCGTTCCTCAGCAGCATGGTGCAGGTGTATTGGCCGGCGTTGTTGGCGGTGATGGGCAGGCTGATGTTGAGGTTGATTTTGCCGGGTCCTGGACTGAAGCTGCGTGGCCTGCCACTCCTGTTCTGGTGGGACCACCCCACCCGATCCACCTGGGACATCCCTGAGTATCTGCAGGATATGTACAGCGACGAGTTTGTGGACGAGGGAATGACTTCCACTAGAAGATGAGCCGGAATGGGAAAGTTGGGAAGAACACTGTAAAATGACTGCATTTGAGTGTCTAAGTAGTTTAAATGTATGTATTACATGTATTACACAGGGTCTTTCTTGACGATTCAATTATTTGCTACAAGCCAAGGGGTCGACAATGTATTTATATACAGTATATAATAAAATAGAAATAGAAAAAAATGCAACATATATATATTATATATATATATATATATAAAATCTGAAATATACAATAAAGTGACCAGGTTGCTGTGGTGTGAGGTGTTTTTTTCAAGGTCAAGAAACCATGGGATCTAACCATGGACCCTGGAGGTTTTTTGTCAGACTAATCCAGTTCCTTATTGTTGACCAAGAATAACAACTATCAATGGTTAAAAAGGACATTGTGTTACAAAAAAAGGTTGATGGTTGAACCAAATGATGGTTTATGAATGAAAAATAACGACACATTGTGTGGGGGCAAACAATTACTGAACAGTAATAAAGAAAAGGCTAAGGAGGAAGTGAAAAAAGACAGTGGCTGGTGAAAAACAACACCACGAACAAATCACGGCAGGGTCAAAATAATATATATTCATTAAAGCCATTTGCTGCTAATGTGTTGCTTGACTGTGACTGATGTTTAGTGTCTCATCAAACTAAAATGTGAATCCATCTGAGTGTAATCAAGCCACACAGACCTGTACACACCCTTATGCACAGGCACACGTACACACACACACACACACGCACGCACGCACGCACGCACACACACACACACACACACACACACACACACACACACACACACACACACACACACACACACCCACACACACACACACACACACACACACACACACACTCACACTCACACACACACACACGCACTCGCACTCGCACACGCTACAACACATTTCAGTCTTGATTAGAGTTATCAGTGTGCCGCCTCTCGTCTTTGTGGGAGGGCAGCAAGTATAATCATACATAATGATACTTTTAATGAGGTGGGGTAAAAATATATGTGTCACATGATTGGTGTGTGTGTGCATGCATGCATGCATGTGGGAGCGAGATAGAGTGTGTGTGGGTGGTTTTGTTTGACAGATTTGGCAAATGTGCACAGTTGACCTGTGCACGAAAGAGTGAGAGAGAGAGACTGAGAGAGTGAGAAAGGGATTGTGTATGTGTTTATTTGAAAAATAATTGAATGAATAAAATAAATGCTGCCGGTATAGTGTGTGTGTGGGTGCGTGTGTGTGTGTGTGTGTGTGTGCATGTTCAGGCATGAGCATTTTGTGTCAACGCAGGTCTGAGAGACTTATGAAAAAGGTGGGTGCGTGTGTGTTGGTGTGTGTGTGAAAGATGTGTGCACCGCAGTGACAGTGACAGATGGGCTGCTGATGTGTGGGCAGCTGTGATGGATGCCAGTAGGGCTGTGATTAGTAAAGCATCTCAAGGCCGCGAAGACAGCATAATGCGTGTGTCCAGGCATGTCATGTGAGTGCACGTGTAAAAAGTTGCGTTATGTGTGCACGTAATAAAAGGTGGGGGGTCACACTAGATCACACCTCCTTGCTCAGCTAACAACCAGCATAAAAAAAATACAGGGCCCAGTGTTGAAGAAGAAAAAACATAGTGTATTAACTCGTATGTACACAAAAGGTGTAGTAGCAATGTAAACATAAATTCTAAACATGTAATATATAAGGCATCATCCACCCTGACCTCCTCTTTCCCCTGTAGCTACCTTTGAGCACGCTCAGAGTGGTCCTCTGTCTGTAGCATTTATCATCGCGGAAGATGTCACAGGTGAAGAGACCGGCATCTCTGAGCTCCGGGCTCAGTAGGAAGGAGAAGAAGCCGGAATAGGCATTGTACGGCGGGCCGGCCAGCTGTACCAGCGGACTCCCCTCCACTGGAGGGGCTGTGGAGTCCCTCCAGCGGTCGTACTGGTAAACCAGCTTTGAAAGCATCCTCTTGTCCAGATTCTGCCAGCGGACCAGCACGGAGTCGCCCTTGTAGGGCGGACAGGCCAAGGGAACGGGGAGGTGAGCCACACTACCAGTGGAGACCTGAAGGTCTGTGGAAACGAGAGAGAAACATAGGGTAGGAGTTTGGGAGAGAGAGAGTTTGAGGAGAGGGAGAGAGAGATTTGAAGGCCGATGGGTCTGTAGGGTATGATAGAGTGACAGAGAGGGTTAGGCAGTTGAAGGTGAGAGTAAGCTACGTAGAAGGAAGACGAGGTAAAGGAGAGTATCAGAAAAAGTAATATGTGAAAATGAGCAAAAAAAAAAGAAAGAGAAATGTCATAAAACATTAAGCAGAAATCGCTTTAGAGTCACAAGGACAATGTGAATAAGAAGTACATGAAAGGATCAGAAGAAATAGTAGGGGACTGAAAATAGTGTCTCAATGATACAATGCAGAGACAAGGACAGAGAAAATAAGCATTGAGAGAGAAAAGAGGAGGACTGAGATAAGAGAGAATATTTGACAACAATGAGGATTACGTTCTTATGTTCTCAGCGAGGCATCTCATGCTATTCTTGCATTTCACACTGGCAGATTTGCAAAGCGCTGACACTGAGCTTTTAGAAAGTCACTCACCGTTTGGTACCTTGGTGAATGAGGCCATGGTGGCATCTGTGTGGAACGAGAGGCAGAGAGGTATATACATAAAAAATGGCTAAATAATGAATTATACATATCAACTATAATATTAATGGGAGCCCTTGCAGAGAAATCACTGCAGAATGAATACTCACTAAAATGGTCACATGGGGAAATATATACTTTTAACTAGAATCAACGCGATTGATGAAGACATTTGTTTCTACTTTGATGACGACTCACCGCAACCCCGAGGCACCACATTACCCCTGCCCTGCTGCCCCCATGCGTTTTCTCTGCTGACATCCACCTTCACGTCAACGTTGAAGGAGAAGTTGCCTGTGTTGCGGTTGTATTTAGGCTGAATCACACAGGCGTAGGTGCCTTCGTCGCTCTGCTTGAAGTGGGGGATCTTGGTCACGGTCTCCAGCAGCCTCGCCTCTGACCTCAGTGGCGTGCTGCCAGGGCCCGACCAGGTGATGCTGCCGACCATGTAGTTGGGGACGACGCTGGCCTCCAGTCGAAGGATGCCATATGGCACGGGCGAGGCGGGCACCGTGGTGACTGCAGACAGACAGGACAGTGTCACATGGGATTAATGCCTGTGCACGGAGAGCGCCTGCCCGTAGTGAGTCACATTCATCACCCAGGCCACCACTGCCATGTGAAGCTGATCGTTTGTCAGTGATGACTTATTTGCATATTCTACTGCAGGGGTGTATATCGAGGGCTTCAAAGGAGGATACACTTTTGCATCCATAAGAGGTATATTCATAAATATTCATCAAATAGAATATAGAAAAAGAGAAAACAAAACAACTGAACAAAAAATGAATGATAGACAGGTTGAGGATAGTAAAAATGTAAAAAATGTAAAAAATGTAAAAAATATACTATACCAGTGAGTAAGGCGTGCAATATGACCTTTCTCAGTTTCCTTTCATGCTTTTCGACCAAGCAGGAGATAAGGCCTTGATCGCCCCTTTTGGGTATGAAGAGCAGAGAGAAAACCCCAGACTCCTGGAAGTTAGGGTCAGCCAATGAGTACCTAGGACCAGATGACACCTTCCCTCCACTGGCAGAGAGGACAAGTTTCTCCTTCGACATGGGGTTGGCGTGCTTGGTCCAGCTCACATTCACAGCGTCACCCGTCATCTCCAGGTCAACGCAGGGCAAAGTGGTAGGCCTTCCCAGTTCTGTCACTATAATGTCATCATATTGTCTGTCTTAACACAAACAGAAAGCCATTTCAGTTTAGTGTCGTTATCCTGCATCGTGAAGATTTCCCAGCGCTTCCTGAGCTGCCACAAGACGGAGTATTATGTGTGTGAACGACAATAAATGTAAATGGTATTCATACAAGGTTGGAAGATAAATACAAATACAACAGTAACCTAGCAGAGATGTGTCCTTCTTTACTTGTTTGCATGTTTTTCAGAGGGGACGGTTAGAATGGTCCTTCGAGTGAAGTACGAGAGATGGTAACTTACCAGACTGAGCACAGACAATAAAGGTGTTACCAATTTCCTGATGGATTTTAAAAACCTTGTTCCATACCTGTGAGAGATTGGCTAGAGTGAATGTACGATGCCATCCAGTAATACAGAAGAGCCAAGGTGTAAAGATCAAACTCCATGACTAAATCCAAGTGAATTGCGGCTAAATCACTAAAACCCTTATTCTTCTTCTATTCTTCTTGTTTCTGCACTGCAATAGCCTTGTAAAGAGGTGCCTCTCTGGTGGAGAATCCAGAGGTCTATGACCGGGTCATGTCCAGGGGTTTTCTGCATACAACAGGAAATGACTCGGACAAATACAAGATAATCAACAGGAAGACGGTGTCAGGGTACTCTTCACTAAGTGCTTGTGCATGCAGCTGATAGGAATTGTACGAAAATATATATTTCCAGTGACCCTGCTGCATATGTAGTTACGCAATATTACATGTGAAAATATCCCATATAAAATAACTGACCTTCGCATCCTGCGGGACAAAAGGGAATGGGTTCACTGTATTCATGTCAGTATCACAATGCAATGAAAATGAGTCACAGCAGAGGCCGAGGGACTGGGGTTGATGAAAAACGAAAAAGAAAAAGAAAGAAAGACTTTTGGTTTGGTGTGGGAGCAAGCAACCCTCTGGGTACATGTCTTTACATCCCATAAATGTCTTTAATTAAGCTAAAGGTATTATCTTCTCCTCTGAGCACTATTACCCATCTCTCCATAATTACCATCGGGTGGGTGGGGACGTGGAGAGAGAGAGAGAGAGAGAGAGAGAGAGAGACTCGGTGCACTGGGGTTGTTTTAGAGCAGGGAATGAGAGGAAGAGAGAGAGTGAGAGACAGAGGTAGAGGTAGAGAGAGAGAGAGAGAGAGAGAGAGAGAGAGAGAGAGAGAGAGAGAGAGAGAGATAGGAAGAGAGAGATAAGGAGAGCGAGAGAACAGAGTCGGGGAGAGAAAGAGAGAAAGACAGTGTAAGCGAGAGATGGAATGTGTATGAGAGGGCGTCGGGAAAGACAGAGAGAGAGAGAGAGCGCGCGAGAGAGAGAGAGCGAGAGAGAGAGAGAGAGAGAGAGAGAGAGAGAGAGAGAGAGAGAGAGAGAGAGAGAGAGAGAGAGACTTGTGCACTGGGGTTGTTTTATGACACAGAAAGAGTGGGAGAAAGAAGTAAGAATAAGAATACAGAGGGATAGAAAATGTTGACACATATTGGTCCAAATAGAGGGGTGAGTGGCGCTAGGGGAAATGGGGACAATCTGACTTCAAAGTCCCTCAGTGGCTGGTGATATGACTGGTGCATAGAGCGATACGCGGGAACGCCACCCCTCCCTCCACGGTAAATAATAATCAGAGGCTAATGAATCCAGTGCCAATGAGCTCTATCAGTTAACTACGGGCTATGTTATCAGTCTGACAGACCCCAGGGGAAGTCTAGGGACGGAGCCAGGAATGAAAGGAGCTTTTGTGTGGGAGTGAAGGACATGTGGACAATGAAAATGAAAAAAGAAGAGAGAGAGAGAGAGAGAGAGAGAGAGAGAGAGAGAGAGAGAGAGAGAGAGAGAGAGAGAGAGAGAGAGACAGACAGACAGACAGACAGACAGACAGACAGACAGACAGAGACACAGACACAGAAAAGGTAGTATGGAAAGACCAACATGACATGAAAGAGAAGACTGTGAACACGTGTGCAAGATAGAGTTAAGAATTAAGATGCATTAGAAGAAGAAGAAGAAGAAGAAAAAGAGTTGGATGGGAGTGTTGCGTGCAACAGAAGCGAAATGGATGTACAGATGAAAGTAGAGGACAGGGGACTTAATGGGCTAAATGGGCGGTGTCAGCACGACACATTCATGTTGAGGCTAAACTCCATGAGGGAATGCAGCCTCACTGGCACACGAAAGGCAACAGGATCGTGTTTATGGAGAGGGTGGTCTCTGGTTTCTACAAACTTCAAGGGGAGGTGAAACCATAATACAATTTGGTAATTTCCAGCAAAAATAGAGGGAGAGGCAAACATGGAAAAAAAAAAATTAAATAACGACGATAGGCCTAATTAGAACGTCTGCTCGTGGGAATATGGATTAGATATAAACCAGATAATTCCCCCAGAATTCTGTGCACATACAAAATAGACAAACTCTGATACGATGTGGGGATACATTCCCTAGAATGGATAACTAATAAATGAATACATTAATAACATTTTCACTGTGAACGTTAGTGTCCGCTGCATTGTGTTCATTATCAACGAATATGTATCGATCGCGTCGTCCTGTTGTAAAATCGGATTACGTTTCTACTAAAGGATCTTCGCTCGGAACACACAGCAGGGGGCGATATGATCTTCGTTTTCCACGCAGTTCATGTAACGCCGATGGAACTAGCTGAATTAGGTTATATCCTAATTGTGTGTTAGGCCTACTTCTATATTCATGTAGGACTATATGATGTTTCATATTTGTAAATAAATGTCCGGTTCTTTCATTTGGCAATGCGACGATGCCATTATGGATGTTGAGAAGACAACTTCAGCATTTTGTGTAGTTTACTATATGAAGGTAAAATAACATATCATTAAATCTTCCGAACACGACGCACAATGTGACGAATTAACACTAATTATTTCCTTTACATCGTCTACACGATGTGTCAGGAAATGGGTTACGTCTCCAAGTTGTTCCAAATGACATGTATGGTGGCGTGCGTCTAATTGCTTTATATTTGTCAGAGACCGACGCCGCCTGCAATCTGATGACATCACACCGTCACTCACACACCCGCTCGGACAGCAGCACAGAGAGCTAGCTCGCGCCGGACTCAGAGGAACTAGTTGGTGAGAGCGCGCGCGCGGTCGGTTTTTCCACAACATTGATCTCACCCTTCGTGCAGCCAGGAGCCACTTTGAAAGCGCTGGATCTCACCTGCTTGCTTTCAATTCAAAACAGACTCGATACCTGAGGGGAGAAACAAGTAAAGGACGCTCGCAGCGGAGAATCTCCGTCGGACCTCCGAGGTGTCCTGTGCTCCCAAGTTGTTTCGAGGGGAAAAGTCTGGGCTCGCCTACTCCAGCGTCCAGCGTCGGTCATCTGTTCAGGGGTCTCGCTACATTATTCGTGTTCCGACACATTGACTGCCTGCTCTTTTGTATTTTGAAGAGGGACTTTATCGCCATGTCGAGACATTACGCTGGAGATTGCCACGGCTCCTCCAGAAACACAGGACTCGTCATCTTGGCCACGTTTTTATTTATCCACGGTAAGAGTTTGTTTTGTGAATCGTTTGGTGATTTCCAACATGTGCAAGATATGTCGAATTTTATATATGTTAAACGTATTCCTTCATGTTACACGGAAATTATGCAAACTAACCACCTGTCAGGGCGGTTACAGGTTTAAAACAAAACGTCCAGGTAATTCAACACCGTGGCTTCTTCATACAGAGTTTAAAACAAATATAATTTGGTGATTCAGATTTGGTAGTGCATCTCATCTTTGCTTCTCAGTAAGCAGGTATTGGTAGGTGGCTGTGACCCTGGTTTCGGTGACTCAACGCCATGTTTAGTTTCAGTAAGGTGTGGCTGCTAGGAGCAAGGTGTTGTTCTCAGGTGGCTGGCGGATGTCAGTAGGCGAACAGTTTATGTATTGAGCAGAAACGACACCGGAGTCCCTGCCACGTCGTGTTCTTGGTGCTGGTTAAACTGAAAGCATTCACATCATTTGATTTATTTACGTCTCCCTTGTTATTTCTTATTTTTCATGCACCTCGAGCTCCATCAGCTCCAGGTCGGTAGAGAGAGAACTGGAAGCCAGTTTTAGCTTTTAATGTACAGTCATCCGCACCAGGGTCGAGCAACTGAACTGAATTATTCACATCAATGAAAAATAAAACCTTCCACAAGCACTTTTGTTTATCTAGTTGTGCTCTAGTGAGTGGGCCATTTTAAAACGTCAACCAGTATTTTGCAGGTTTCGGTTCAACAGGAACTCTGAACCGGATCAATAATTGTTTTTTTCGTCTATGTGCAAATACATGGCATTGCACCCGGTGGGAAAGGTACAATAATGTGGGAAAGATTAAAATAAATAAATCGCCATAACTCATTTGCATATGAATAAACGTTGCCCTGAAAGAGTTAAAACATTCCTTCTACGTCATTGTTTTGTGATTGTTTGGTTTGATAATCAGGGCAACAATGTTTAAAGTAGGTCTAACTTTTTGGCAGAGCAGCACTATAGGACTAGTCTACTTCTTGTTTTGTGTTGGTTGTTGGTTTCGTGAAACAGCTATAACATCTATAAATGCAATCCCTTTAGATTTATTCATGCAATGGACCTTTTTATGTCCAGACCTATTTACAGTAAACGCTCCGCCTGAGGGCGAGGGAGATAAACAAAAAGATAGTTTTTTGCTTTATTTATGAAATAGGGGAAAATACTTGTTAAACCAGGTCAAATGAAATGGCTTTATCCTTTCTTTCATTTTCCATATCTGCATAAACCTCTCAGAATAGATCAAATTCATTTCAGCGACTTTTGTGTGGGAAATGGCACTTTACGTAAACATTAGACTTTATTCGCAAGAAACAACTCCAATTTGACATTTTTGCAGAATGAAACCTCCACTCAATGCTAATATCAGCCTAAGCATGTGTTGTTCTGTCAAATTTTAGTTTGTTGTCTTTTTTAAATTTCTAATTAAATAGGGCACATGTTACTCTCATGGGAATCTCCAGTGATGAGGAGGTGGGCTTTGAAATAACACTGTAAAGCACCTCCAATTAAGTTTCTGAGTGTTTCTGATATGTGGGTCACAAAGGCTTGACCCGTTACCATGGATACGTTTTTTTTTTTTCTCCTTTTTTATGAAGGAAGACGGGAGGCTTCAGTTGGCAGTGCCGCGGTGGGGGGCGGGGGATGCAGGGGCCAGTGTGTCCACTCCTGTGTTGTCTTATGGCTGAATAGGCTGTGTGCAGGGGGGGTGGGGGGCGCTGTCTGGCCCAGCAACCAGTGGAAACGCAGGGTCATGGTGTCGGGGGAACCCACAGCCCCGCATATTCCCCCCCCCCCCCCCCCCCCCCCCCCCCCCCCATTCCACATAGAAGCCACCCCCTTATTTCCTTAACCTTGATACAGCAACCTCAGTCTTTTACAACAAATACCGCATCAACCAGCCCACGAACAGGTGGTTTCCTCTGGGGCCTGGTGCAGGAAATGGGCTGGGGGGTGGTGGTGGTGGTCGTGGCGGTGGTGGGGATTGTGCTCTATTCACAGGATCAGTTTGGAAGTTGTAATCACACAGCAGCAGATTCAGACAGGAGACAAATCCCCCCCCCCCCAGCCCCCCCCCCCCCCCCACCCCCCCCCGAAGCCACTCTTTTCCGCCATGGCCCTGCCCCCAATCCTCCCCCCACCGCCGCATACAGGAGGCCTTGTTCTCTGGACCTTTTATTTCCACTGATACCCTTCATTCTGCTTCGTCTACAGCTTTTGTTTGAGTTTGAGTGCTGTTAGTCATTGGTTCGTTATTCAGATCCTCTCTCTCCCCTCTCTCTCTCTCTCTTTGCCTCCCTTTGGACTCAAGGCCTTACTGTTTATGACTGTGTGACAGAAGCAGGCAGACAAGGGGAAAATAAATGTGTGGTTTTAAAATGACCTGTCACATAAAAGTGTAGTGTTTTACCTACCGTCTTATAATAATTGTCTTTTTATAAATGGCACACAGGATCCGATTTTTATAGCTTCCATATTGCAAAGTTTAAACTATCAAATGTTGCAATCTGATATTTATTACACCTCCTCCACTATAAGCCTATTTATTCTGCAAGATACTCTCTGTATCTTGGAAAATATGTATTGTTTTCACCACCAGTGAAACATCCAAAATAAGTTCGCTAGACAGTCAACACTGAGCCAGAGCCAATATTATGGATTTCAACCAACAAGAGAATTTTTTTATTATTTGTAATTAGTCTGTGCTTTGTTAACAAAATGTCATGGCAAGGGCATCCAACCTTACTGAAAAATATGAACCTTCCTCCTGGCTCCAGTGTCATTTGAAAAGGAACATCAGTGATGGATTATGTGAGGAGAGAAGTATTCTTATTTTCAGTCTCCCCCTCTACTAAAGGAAGGGGAGGAAAAAACAAAAGGTGAAAAAGAGATTGTTCTTAGTATCTCATTAGCGCGATGGTGGTAGAATGAGGGGTGATGGACCCTCTGTGATTTCTGTGTTAATGGCAGTGGAGGGGGCTTCTGTCATTATGTAGATTAGCTGTCCTAGCCCTCTCGCACTGGCCCTGTAAATGCCAGACGGATTGTGAAAAGGTCAGGTGTGTGTGTGTGTGTGTCTTCTCTCGTTGGGCCTGGATGCATCGTTGGTCATGACATGCGCTGACAAACACTCGTGCATGCAGATTTCTTGGGACAAAGTCTTCTTGTTGTAAAGGGGGATCAATACCAGCTTCCCCTTTTTTAATCAGTCAGTTGGTTTAGACATAAAAGTGTGTTTTTTGATTCGTGGCGTAAATGGAGACTGGTGGGTAACTGCAGTGCAGTGATCTGCACCACATCACTGGTCCATTGGCACGGTCGAACTGGCAAGGAGGGAAGTCTAATTTGAAGGCTCACGCAATGAGCCTTTTGATTAAGTCAGATTTGTATTTACTCTATTTAGGTTAGGCAGGCGGAAATATTTAATAGATACTTGGAGGAGAGCCTCTTATCAAGCAATGAAGGCGCCATTAAAATAATCTGGGGAGTACTTAAACAGATGTACGGGAAATCGCCTTGCTTTGTTAAATGGGTTGAATCGATGTAATCCCTCCCTTTTTATGTTCAAAAGGGATTACATATCAAATGTTGACATAGGTAAGTATTGATTTGTCGATAAATGTCAAAGTAATTTGTCTTGCTCCGGGTCTTGTTTTGAGTTTTGATTGGAGAAAGACAACACCGCAAAGTCCACCATCATTAGAGTTTTGTCAGTTGGGTCAAATTCTATCAGCCAGGATGGATGTCCCCTGAGAGGGAAGTCAATGAACAGCAGTCGCTGCAGCGTAGTGCTTCACAACCACTGCTATTAACCACAGAACACCATCAAGTGCAATTACTTCTCCACGCAATCCCACACACACTCTGCAGTCTGACATGTCATTATTAGGAATGTCATCTGACTTCCAGCGCGCCCTACGGGTCCCCCCCCCCCCCCCCCTTATTAATCATCCAGCTCTGTGCGTGCGCATGCGTGTGTGTGTGTGTGTGTGTGTGTGCACACGCATTAATGTTTCCTCTGAAGAAGCGCATGTCACATTCGCCACCAACCCTGCTATCTCGGCCCGCCCGAACCCGGCTCTCAGTTTTTCTTTAATCACCCCCTGCTCGATTCACACACTGTTAAAGGAGAAGTATGCTTTCCTTGCTTGCGCTTGAAAGTTAATGATAGTGGCTTTCCTGCATTGACTGTGCCAAAACAGGACAGTTCCATGGCAGCTCACGCCACAGGTTTTAAGTGCTTCCCCCCCCCCCCCCCCCCCCCCTCCTCCCACTTGTACAAGCTGGCAGGAATGGTGACCCACTGTGACGTCACACTGTGAGCACCCCCACGGAGATGTTTGTGTTGGTCTCAGAGGGTTGCCAGATTAACGGAGTCAGTCCTGTTTTTTTTTTTCCAAAGAGAAACAAATGGAAATCCCGCCTTCGTTAGAAAGAATGCCAAGGTGTCATTAAGATGAATGGGTTTTCTGAGCAGAGGGGTTCCAGAAACGTATACATAGGGTCGTTCGACCGTTAGAATTTCTATCCAAAATGCAAGGGTTCGCATTCCTGCATTTATTGGTTTGCTACAAGACTCATAACACAATACACTGCCACACGTTCCCAGTTAATGGATCTTGAAGCAGTGCAATTTGCTGCAATGGCTTACTTTCAGTTCCAGCATTCTACGATGGAAAAATAACGCCATACGGCGGGTGCAGAAGTTTGTAGTCACTTAGTCACGCAAACACTCCCACACCAAGTTCTGCTGCATCTGTGATTAATATCGGAGGCCTAAATCTTGTGTCTCTAAATCACTAGGTGCAATGTGTGGCTGGTTTTGAGGTAAAGGGTGTAGGTAACCCATTTTCTCTACTGCAAATGACCTTTTGGGACAGAAATGCCAATCGTAAACACACTGAAGCAGCCACTCTTCAAAATGTAATAGTCGTAATTGAATGGTCTCCAAGATGGGTTCCTTATGATCTCCTCCAATGTAGTTCTAGTTTGGGGGCATGGTCAGTGCAGTTCTTGTGGTTGTAAGGTTTAGGATGACATCATCTTTTAAATTCCTCACCATGGCATCTTGGCAGAGGGGATAAAGGAGGATTTGGAGAGCGATTGATGCGCTCCAGGAAGACTTAAGACTTCCCCTGCTCATTTGTAATGTGGAGGCATCGCCTCCCTTTTCCTCTTTATTAACAATCACTACACACAGTTTCAAGCGCCAAAAAAGACCTTCTCTGTGGTAAGACGGCAGAGGACTGCCGACGCAAACCTTTTTCAATATTGATAGTTGAAGAGCCCCTCTATAATCCCTCTCTGACTCTATTCTCTTTATTTACAGAAAGGTACTGTAGTGTACTCTACAGATCTCCGTGGCCCTTTAAACTTGGAGGCCCTTGGCGGTGTCCTCGGCACGTGCCTGCGTGTGCGTGGCCGTCCCCCACCATGCAGCTCATTAGCAGTCACCTTAATGTGTCTAAATGTAGTGTGCAAGGCAGAAGGGCAGTGGTTCGGTTATTGATCTTGTATTGACTGGTGGATGATGCAGTGCCCTTATGTGTTATTGAAAACATTTAAAGGCCTGCTCTGGGGACTGGACAACACTGAGAAACATCTCTCTCTCTCTCTCTCTCTCTCTCTCTCTCTTCTCGTCTCTCTCTCTCTCTCTCTCTCTCTCTCTCTCTCTCTCCTCTCTCTCTCTCTCTCTCTCTCTCTCTCTCTCTCTCTCTCTCTCTCTCTCTCTCTCTCTCTCTCTCTCTCTCTCTCTCTCTCTCTCTCTCTCTCTCTCTCTCTCTGTGCTTCCTGTCGACTTCCAATCATAGCCTCTTGCTGCTCTTCTTTAGAGGCTATTTTGCTGTTTCACCCTTCTTTCTCACCTTTCTTTTCTTCACAAAGTCACTTCTCTTTTCCCCACCTACCTGCAACCAACAAGACCAACAT
>NC_140278.1:18848260-18853260 GCF_964030765.1 Micromesistius poutassou
ACCTCTGTGTTAACTCATTTCTATTGGGGTAGTTCACCTCTGTGTTAACTCATTTCTATTGGGGTAGTTCACCTCTGTGTTAACGCATTTCTACTGGGTTCAATTTACTGGTGTCTTAAAGCCACGTTTCTATCCAGCCAGTGGTTCCTCTTCATGGGAGCAGTCTTTCTGCTGAAGCCGACAGTAAGGACCAACAATCTGAGTTCAGAAAACAATTACACACAAAATACTAAAATGACATACAAGTACTAAATCGACAAAGTGCCGCCAAAATAAAATGCCTTGGACCTGCTTTGATGAAGGAATAAGTACACAAAATATATTTACACAAAAACTCAACAGATCAAATATAGACATGAGAATTTTCGCGAGGTCGTCCCACAGCTCTGATCCTAGTCAACTTGTGACAAGTGAGGCCTGGCACGTAGATGCAACAGTCCACCACAGGCGCCTCCGTTCCCCGCCCCCCCCCCCCCGCCCTCCGCCCACCCCCCCAGCTGGGCCTCCCTGTGCTCCAGCTCCCCCGCCCCCCCCCCCCCACCGCCCGCTCTCTCTCCCTGCAGATCACAGCCCACCGTTAATGGACTGCTCGGGCCAAGCGCCTGGCACAAAGCAGCCTTTTAACACTTCACCTCCGGCAGCACACCGCCTGCACTCTCTACCTCTTCCACGCGGGCTGCGGGGTCGTATTTTGCTAGGATGACAATGAGGGGTGGCCAAAGGGCAACACATTTTAAACTTTGCTCTCTGCGCCGTGCGTGCGCGTGTGCGCGTGTGCGTGTACGCGCGTGCACGCGTGTGTCTTTGTGAGTTAGGTGGCACTAGAGTGGGAGTGTTTCCTGGAATGTGCCACTTGAGCAGGACAGGAAATCAGCAACTGTTATGTACCACAACAACAGGTCTGTTTCCTGTGTGTGTGTGTGTGTGTGTGTGTGTGTGTGTGTGTGTGTGTGTGTGTGTGTGTGTGTGTGTGTGTGTGTGTGTGTGTGTGTGTGTGTGTGTGTACTTGAGTGTGCGTGCGTGCGTGCGTGCATGTGTGTGTGTGTGTGTGCATGCGCGTGCATGCTTGTGTGTGCGTACATGCGGGCGTACATATGCGGGGGCGTGCGTCAGATGTATATTCCAGTATTCAGTCTTCAATTCTTGGACATTTGATCTACTACTGCCGACCCCTTCACAACCCGACCACCGACCCAGCGCAGGCGAAGGGGGGGGGGGGGGGGGGGGGGGGGGGTTTGACCGGGCAACTGTTCGCTTTGAAAACAACACATCCTGCCGTGCCGCTCGGGGGGAGGAGAGAGAGAGAGAGATGTGCCCTTGGTACCAGATGGAGAATTCCTCCACGCAGGGTTGGAAAAACTGCCTGAAATGTCAAACTAAGGAATAACCAGAAAGTGGGGACACATGGCGCCCGGGCACCGGATGAACCAGAGCGAATGTGCTTTTGACGAGAGAATAAGTGGGCAGTTACATCATGAGCACCGACACACGAGATAAGACGCGCGCCGGAGTGTGTGTGCGCGCGTGTGTGTGTGTGTGTGTGTGTGTGTGTGCGCTGGAGCTCGGGGAAGGTGCTGGTGCAGCGGTGGGGGGGGGGGGGGTAGGTGGGGTGGGGGCGACACACGTGTGTACAAACACAGGGACAAGCCGTACAGGGGGGGGGGGGGGGGGACAAGTCACACAAACCTGGAAAACAAGTCCACAATAACAGCTACCCACGGAGGCAGCCGAGATGTGTGTGTGTGTGTGTGTGTGTGTGTGTGTGTGTGTGTGTGTGTGTGTGTGTGTGTGTGTGTGTGTGTGTGTGTGTGTGTGTGTGTCAGTGCTGACTCAGTGATCGTGTTTGTGATACAGCCTTCACGAGGCTAACTGTGCTCTGTTCCCTCGGTTCTCCGTTGCTCGTCTCTCATCTCTCTTGGACACAGTCTCCTAGCAACCAGACACTTAAGGCCCTAAAAATAAACCCCAGAAACAAACAGAACAAAAAAATAATGCATAAACGACAATTAATCATTTCAAGCCTAGAACATGGACTCAAATAGAACAGTTATTAGAAAGGGGAGTGGGGAGAGAGAGGAGGGGGAGAGACAGAGACTGAGACACAGAGAGAGAGAGAGAGCGAGATGGAGAAGAGAGGCAGCTGCAATCTGCCAGCAACAGGTAGTCGTGAGGAGACAGAGTTCTGAGCAGCACAGCAGCGACCACAGCATGTGTGGACGCGAGCGTTTGTGTCCGTGCGTGTGTTTGTCAGTGTGTGTGTGTGTCTTTGTGTTTGTGTGTGCACGGGCGTATCTGTGTCTGCGTGCACGAGTGTGTGTGTGTGTGTGTGTGTGTGTGTGTGTGTGTGTGTGTGTGTGTGTGTGTGTGTGTGCACTCAAGGTTGTGTGTGTGCGTCAGTGTGTGAGTGTGTGTATGTGTGTGTGTGCACACGGGATGAGAGAGAACAGTTTCACCCCGTGAGGGCTCAAGGTGACCCCCACGTAAGAATTAAACCAAGCCCAGTGGCACTCCGGTAACAAGCTGGCACCACAACAACTAAACACAACACGCCACGCAAAGAATAACGTTACAGCTCTCCCTCTCTCAACACGAAGGTCCATGTTAACCACGTTATAAAGCAGATGATTCCGTTGTCACGCGGCTGCAAGGCCCATGGTAGAGGTGTCGTGACTGGTATTTTTGTATTTTCAATCCAACTGTGTTAAACAGACTCCCACTGGCTCTCCTACTGTGGACCTTTCGTCGAAGGTTAGCATTCGTAGGCTCAAGGAACACATTCTACCGATGTTAACCCCGCCATTCAAACGTGTATTATATGCACGTACACCAAAAAAAATCAGTCAGTAGCCCGATGCGGTGTCTGCAGGTGGATGCATACCTTTCATAGTAATTCATACTGGAGTTAGCCGCATGACTTGGGCATGCTGTGCATCACTACCGGGGCCAGGCATGCTTTGTCCGAAGCCAGCACATTCCAACACAGATTACCGTTGTGAGAGCAGGGTGCTGAGACACAGGCTGGAGGTTGGTGGAGGAGAGGGATACAGACACCTGACTTGAACAATCAGTCCTAACAGGACAGTGGATTCGGCCTTCATTTCCAGCTGGGGGGGGGGGGGATGTTTGAGTGACATGTCTGATATATTGAACAAACCCTGAGATGTAGGCAGTGGCCCGCAGGATGCAACCTCAAAACAAGAATTACAAGTCAATGAAGTGTTTTCAGCAAGTATGTGCGTGTGTGATATCTACAAATATATGCTTTTGCATGCGCGTGTGCATGCGTGTGCATGCATGTGTGTGCGTGTGTGTGTGTGCGTGTGTGTACGTGTGTGTGTAGGTCTTGTTATGAGCGTTGAAGTGTTGTTTCGACTCCACGTGAGTATGGGGCTGGTAACCGGCCCTGGGGAGAGCTGTTGTTCTCACTGATCTTGCGACAACTTGCATGGCGATACTCACCATCTACATTACGCCCTTCACACGCACACACACATACAGATATGCAAACTCCCCCCCCTCCCACACACACACACACACACACACACACACACACACACACACACACACACACACACACACACACACACACACACACACACACACACACACACACACACACACACACACACACACACACACACCTTGCAGGTAGAGTGGGTGTGCCTTGGGGAGAGTCTGGGTCTGAGGGCGGAGAGAGCCAGTGTCCCGTCTTTCTAAAGAGCCACCCCCCCCCCCCCCGCCCCCCGCCCCCGGGGTGATGGGTAAACAGGGGAGGTGGAGAGAGGGCCTACCAACAGGATCTGTTGTCCCTGACACCTTCCTGCCGCCCGGGGGGGAAACAGGTGACACCGAGGCTGGGAGCAATTTCCAGCCTGCGCAGCACTAATGGACGGGCCATTACTCTGATTAAGGCCGGATGCCGGAGGCTGCCGCCCAGGCCTTGCATCACCGCGGCGTGATGCGAGGTGGGGAGACGCGGGTTCGCTCTTGTGGCATGTTCCAACCTCGCTGTGCGCACATCGTGTCTTTTATTTGGGGGGGGGGGGGGCGCCGTTGGAAACAAGCGTCAGCGTCCACTCTTTTGTTAACAGCTATACTATAATAACACTATACTCATACACAAACACGCTTTGAGTGGCAACCCCCGTCTGACAGCGGTTACGTACGGATTAAAACTTTATCGCCGTTTGATGCCAGTGTTTGATTTGAGCGTCAGACACCGCGAAACACTCGACTCATTAACATACAATAGGTGGTTATTCGGCAGTTCGACAACCAGTTATTTATTTGCATAAGTCTTCCACTTTTCTTGTGTACTCTTCTGACTGCCAAGACAGCACTAGCCCCCCCTACCCCCCCCCCCCCCCCCAAAAAAAAGACAAGAATCTTAAAAATACCATATAATACCATAACAAATAACAAACAACACAACATGAAGATGTCCATTCCCCACCGTGAACAGAGTGCCGGGTGGCTGGCTGTTGAAAGCACACGGCCAGAGTGAAAAGACAGAAGTGGAATACCGCCGTTCCCAGACGGGGGGGGGGGGGGTGGGGGGTGGGGGGGGGACACCATGCTGACAACGTATTACAACCATTATGGTCTGTAAACAGTGCGACACACAAAAAAACAAAAACAAGTGCAAAAGGGAGCATCCGGGTGACTTTTGTGCCCAGAGTGTTTTCCTGACCCACTTCTCTGTGTGCCCTGAAGGCTGCAGCGTCTCTCTCTCTCTCTCCCCTCTCAGCGCCCCCCCCCCACAGCGCCACTACCCACCTCTTCATCGTCCCTCGTCTGAAGTCAGCTAGGGGCAATATGTTCCCGCCATGCGCGTCACTCACTCACACACACACACACACACACACACGTACACACGTACACACGGACACACCAAGGCTGGGTTTTGTTGACTTTGTTAGAGCCCCTAGTGGCCCCAGTGCGTCAGCAGGGTGCGTGGAACGCGCCAGAAATACACGCCACTTCACCCAGTGCCGGCAACG
>NC_140278.1:18858260-18873578 GCF_964030765.1 Micromesistius poutassou
TGTGCGTGTGTGCGTGGTTGGCTGGTGTTTGAGAATGCAGCACAAAGACCCCAGTGTGTGTGGTGTGAGTGAGTGGGCAGCACGAGGCAGGTGTAGGTCTAGGTGATGTAGCAGCACATAAAAAAAATAAAAAAATAAAAAAAATAAAAAACGATTTTTCCTAAAGGTTGTATATAACCGACGGGCAGTCCAAGGTGAAGCCGAGGGGAGGGGAACAACAAGGAGGGGCGACGCGACGCGTGGGCCTCCGAGGCATTAAAAAAGGAAATCTGCACGGCGGGACAGGAATGATTCAGGAGGACTCCCGGAGTCCTAGCGACCTGCACACGTCGCCCTGCCAAACGCAACAACCTCCCTCCCGCCCGAACAGAGCCCCGATTCATCCGGCGCCACCCCCTCTCTCACACAGTGGCACACTGTTACCCATGTAATCCATGCCCGGCGTTACATTAGCATACCTCCCGCGCGCCTCCCTTACATGTGCTTACACGCCGTTTCTTTTTTTTTGTTGCTTTTTCTTCGTCTTCGTCTTCATGGGAAGCGCCGCACCGTGTCTCCGTCTCTCTCTCCCATCTCGGCCGTGGCTAGGGTAGGGCCTAGGAACTAAATGGCTACCTTGCATTTTCACGTGACTTGCGATGTCGATGTCCTCCGTGAACTTACGTCTTACCTCCTTCGCTTCTACGGCCGCGGTTTTTTTCCCCCTCACTCACATAAGACACGCACTCACACAGAAGTCTAGTCAGGGGTTTCAGCTCACTGTACTCCCCATCAAACGCTCTAATCCCCTTGAAACAACACTCAGTGTATGCATGCGTGTGTGTGTGTGTGTGTGTGCGCATGAGACTGCCCGGTCGTTACATCATACATGGCCGCGTCCGATTCTAAAAATGGATATGGATAAAAGTAATACGACCCAGAGCAGGACTACTGTACACACACACACACACACACACACACACACACACACACACACACACACACACACACACACACACACACACACACACACACACACACACACACACACACACACACACACACACACACACACACACACACACGGGAATGGTCAAGCTGCTTGTAGCAGATGTCATGCCCAGCCAACCAGAGTAGAGGGAGAATGTAAATATTTGGGATGGAGGGAAAGGGCAGTGTGAGATTGGAAAGCCCTCATCAGAATGTATGGGATGAGACACACAGGGAGGGATTACAAGGTACAAAAACAACAGCAGGCATTCAGGTTTGCGAAGGCCACTGTGGAGATGAGACAGAAGATTAGAGTAGTTGGAGGCCAGGCTGCAGGCAGACCTCTCTACGCGCTGTATATCTGAAGGAAGGACACGCGTAGCAGATAAATGATGGAGAACAACTACGGAGATGTCTTTCCTGAACAGGCTTAGAAACCGTTTTGTTCCACAACACAAGCCATCACTGCACTGAACACAAACGGGCGCTGACACACACATACACACACACACAATAATTGTAAAAATTATTTTATATTTTTATGCGTACATTGCACTTTTTACTATTTATATGTTGTGTGTATACTTGGATGCTGCTACAATTTCGTTGTACACTGTACAATGACAAATAAAAGGATTCTGATTCTAATAGATGTCAGTGGTATTAGAGTAGAAGCATTATAGTAAGATTAGGAGGATTTATCATCTGCATACGGCGCAGGGAAGAAACAAGCGGGTTTACCAAGAAAGATATACAAATGGAATAGTCTTCTATAGTAGTAATGGGATTACTGAGCTGGACTGGTGGGACGCTGGGATAGTGCATGTGCATGTGTGTGTGAATGCCTATGTGTGCATGCATGCATGCGTGCGTGTGTGTGCATGCGTGATGCGTTCAGCGGGGAAGGAACAGGATACGCTATATGCTAGGCAGCACAGAAGACCAGCTTTTGTCATAAAAGTTTCATTGCGTTGCTTCCCTATAAATACTTATCCAATGATACCATGCATTATTCAGCCTCTCTCAGGTCAACACACACACACACACACACACACACACACACACACACACACACACACACACACACACACACACACACACACACACACACACACACACACACACACACAAAAGCACCAGTGTCCTAAAGGATGGAGGAGGTCTTATGAACATTTAAAGTAGCCGATGACCAGTGGATGAAAATAGCCCGGGTATGATGTCTGTCTGTCTGTCTGTCCTGTGGCGAGAGCGAGTCACTCGCGTCACATCCTCCCTCAGGAGCCTGGGGAATGACGGAGGCCCTCCGAGTGTCTGTCTGTGTGTGTGTGTGTGTGTTTTGGTGTGAGTGGGTTTGTATGCGTGCAGGAACTCATTTGCATTTAAGATGAGCAAGTGAAGTCAAAGTCAAGTTCCCAATGACTAATCATTACGGAAATCAGTTAGCGGTTGGACTTGATACTTTGAGTGTGTGCATTTGTAGAAACAGCAGGAGGCTTAATTCATGACAGATTGTAGTTTCAGGGTTTATCAACAACCCCCAGGGCAAACTGGTTTCTGTACTGGGGCTGCAGCAGTCATGTTGGAAAAGCTAGAATGTAGAGAGAGAGAGAGAGAGAGAGAGAGAGAGAGAGAGAGAGAGAGAGAGAGAGAGAGAGAGAGAGAGAGAGAGAGAGAGAGAGACTGGGGAGTAGGGGTTGAGTGATCTGGAGAGGAAGAGGAGGAGGTGCAGGAGGAAGCTAATGGAAAAGAGGAGAGCCCACAGGGGACTGGCTCATGGATTGGTGACACAGAAATGATGGGCAAGCACTGGAGACGGGTTGGGGGGGGGGGGGGGGGGGGCGGAGGGATGGGTCAGGCGAGAGGAGTCAATTGATGACTAAAAAGGTTTCAAATCTCTACAGGGATGTTTTACATGCATGCACGCCCATGCACCTGTACTACAGTAGACCCGTAATCCGCACGGCTGCATGGAGCGGTACGGAGAGGGGCGGCGCCGAGAGGAGCCGGGTAGAGCGGCGGCGTTCTGCAGGAGATAGATCATAGACCGAGCCAATAAATCCTGGCTTGTTGGCAGCAATCCCACCATCTGGGTGCCCCGAGACGCCGACGCCGACACTTCCGGTCACACCGAATGGAGAATTTACATCCATCAGCCGCCGCTGATAGGAGACAGAGGATGTCCTCGTTGAATGTATCACACACACACACGCACACACACACGCGCACGCACACACACACACACACACACGTTTTTGCGAGCGTGGAGTGGTGCAAACTAAACATCCAAAGTTCACTGGTGCTATCCCTGACAAACAGAAGGCCTTTCTTGGCTGCCAATTAGGCTGTGGCTGAAGTGGCTGCATACACAAACATACACAACCACACATGGAAGCAGCAGAAGGAGGAGGAGAAGAAGAAGCAGCTCTGTTTGTCCGTGACACGCCACTGCTCTGGGTTTAAGACAGAGCCGGCTAGCTTTTAATTTAATTTGTTTATTTAATACACAAGGGAAGATGTTTATGGTTTCCGATGAGAGGTCTGGGGCGGCTGTGCGCGGACCGAATGATTGTTTTCTGGGAGTAAATCTTTTGAGGTGTATCGCACGTACACACGCACACACACACACTTAAATGCTTTTATTTGGATCCACATTTACAAAGAGGGGACAAAAGATCCAAACATTTTGGGAATAAATACTGATAATGTGACACACACACACACACACACACACACACACACACACACACACACACACACACACACACACACACACACACACACACACACACACACACACACACACACACACACACACACGTCTTTTTTTTTCTCCCCTCTGCGTCCTAGGTCGGTCTCTCGTTCTCCAGCACAAAGTTGGCTCAAAGTCCAACGCACTGAATGACATGCAAGACAGGTCTGTACATGGAAAAGATAAAGAGAGCAAGAGAGAGATACAGAGAAAGGGAGATACAGAGAGACACACAGAATGAGTGAGAGAGTGTCGGGGAACGAGATGATAGAGATGGCAAAAAGAAAACTACTTCAATGTGATCTCAAATTCCTTACATGGGGTGGAGAGAGAGGGGAGAAAAGAGAGGGGGGGAACGGAGAGGGGGAATAAAGAGGGAGACAGAAAGAGGGAGGGAGTGAAAAGGAGTCAAAAGAGAGAGAAAGTTAAAGGTGGCGCCAGACGGCATTTCAAGATACGACTGCCAAGTGTACAACCACACATACCCACCGACACACACACACACACACACACACTCCCAAATACCCACCAACACACACACACTCCCAAATACCCACCACCACACACATTCTCACAAACACCCATACCCACACCCTCCTAAACACACACACATACACACACACAGACACACACACACAGACACACACACGCACACACAGTGGCCACTATCCAGCTGCCAGAGCAGTGCATTTGGTGACTTCCCATCCCCTGAAATTAGATCAGATATTTGCCCTCCTCCACCCCTGCTCTCTCCCTGGGTCAGGCGAACAGGCAGATTCCCAGATAAAAATAGCGAGGGGAACTATTCAAACACTGCTGACTTTCTGCAGGCAGGGTCTGCTGACTGTACCGGACCACAGGGGTGAGACAGGGGTGAGACAGGGGTGAGGGACCACTGCACCCTCTCCGCTGATAGAGGGACGGACCAGGCCCCCCTCTCTCTCTCTCTCTCACACACACACACACACACGCATGCGTGCGCACGTGCACACACACACACACAAACGGTGGACATCACATAGAGAAATTTCACAAGTTAACATGCGCACACACACACACACGCACGCAGTGTGATGTTCGACTTGTGGTCTTGCACTAATCAAAATAAATGAAGAAAAATAGATACTTTGAAAGTATGAAAGAAATTAACCCCAATCCTGAAGTTCAGTTAAGAATAGTTAGCAACGATAGCTGCTGACTCCAGGTTACCTGAGGTGGAGCTAAAGCCATAGACAATGCCCAATCCTGTTGTTCTGATCTGGACTGTCTGGGATGCAACATGTTAACACAGCACTCAGCACTGGGCCCTCAGAGTGACCTAAACTACTATAAATAATGGGAGAAGATCAGCGGTATTAATTACATTAAGTACACAACACCTAGTGTGTGTGTGTGTGTGTGTGTGTGTGTGTGTGTGTGTGTGTGTGTGTGTGTGTGTGTGTGTGTGTGTGTGTGTGTGTGTGTGTGTGTGTGTGTGTGTGTGTGTGTGTGTGTGTGTGTGTGTGTGCACCCTTTGTGAGACACAAAGTATACTTGACTCTCCTCTCCTCATACTTTCAGGCTTGACGTGCCTTCAGACAAACTTGAGTCACTGCTGTAACAATGTGCCCGAGTTAACTCCCTGTACTATGTTACAATAAAGACCGACACTCACTCACACACCGCAAACGCAGCTTTTGGATTTGGAAAAAATAACTTTTCTAATCTGAATTGTTCCATGCGTACCAATGTAAGCCATAATACCAGAGCCATCCACAATCCCTTTCCCCGTCCTATTTTAGCAGGACTAAGACAGGAGGTTGCGTACATTGAAACAGTCTTTTAAAGGCCACTGAACAGGAGAGTCCCGGTTCTCATCCAGTTTCAGGTATAAAGTCATAAAAATCAGAACAGAACAGTTTTAAAGTGTTCCTGGCAGTAGGAGCGACAACCAACATAGCCCTCTCATAAGGATTTTAACGAAAGCAACATGCATGGACCAACGAAAAAACTATGAATTGTATTTCTACTACATGGCAGACGAAAGGAATTTGTTCTAATAATGGTTTTGTTTGACTGTAGTATGTGCATGTGGGCTGTTTCGTTTCGGGCCGGATTCAACCATGCTTTGGAGGTAGTTAAAATGTGTCTGTGTGTGAAGGCGTGCATGCCTTTGCACGTCGCTATGAGTATTTGCTGAGGGAAGGCCTGGTGAGATAGTGACTGTTGTGTTTTCCCCTCTGAATGTAATGCAGCACACACGGCAACTATTAGCCTTCTAAGCAGGAATGTGGGAGGTCCAAGAATTCCAATAAAAAGCTGCAGTTGTGCGTGTGCACGTGCACAAATGCGTGCGTGTGTGTGCGCGATGTGTGTGTGTGTGTGTGTGTGTGTGTGTGTGTGTGTGTGTGTGTGTGTGTGTGTGTGTGTGTGTGTGTGTGTGTGTGTGTGTGTGTGTGTGTGTGTGTGTGTGTGTGTGTCTGCGCATGTGGTTCGCATTCACACGTGTCCCACCCCATCCCCCAAAGAAAATAAATCATTACAATGATCTATCAATAGTCACTCATGCGTTGTGTCAAATGAAAAGCCAATGAATCAACGTCCTTTACCAACAGGCTGGGTGAATACTCACATACGCTATGGCAATGGGAATAAAGCCCATCTCAAAGGCAAAAGACAAGTGTGTGCTCACAACACGCAGTCACACACACACACACACACACACACACACACACACACACACACTGCGGGATAACAAATGTCCCGCAGTTTCATGTCGTTAGAAGAATAAAAAGGTGAATATTGACCTTTTGAGGGTTTTTTTTTGGAGTGGGGAGGGGGGGGGGGGTGTCTCTCTTATGGGCTCCCCCCTGCCCGGTATCGGTCTGAGAGGTAATCCATGCGGGTCATTGACCAGTGGTGGCCTTAATGTGTTGCTCACTGTGGAGGGAGGGAGGGAGTGAGGGAGGGAGGGAGGAGGGGGGGGGAGGCGGGCCAGTGGAAGCCCCAGCCGGGGCAGTGGTCAGGGGCAGACAGGCGGTCAAGGGTAACCCTGCCTTACTGACCGGCCCTGGTCCACAGAGCCCTGGCCTAATGGTGCGTGGGGGCCATTAGTATTGAGTGGCTGAGCACATTGTTCACTTTTTAGCTGCATTCCTGACTAAATACATGTCCACAGCTGTAGTCCGCGGCACCACAGGTCATTCGTCAACCGGCGACGCAGCGATCAGAATCTGAGGCTTGTTTTGATTGGCGCTAAGTACGCAAAAAAAAGGAGACATCCGCTTTTCTTTGACGCTTTCTTTTTTTTTTTTTTTTTACGGATTTCATAAGAGTCCGTTCATGCCTCCCTAGGATAGTTCAAAAGGTTGGCCAACTCGTGTTTTTTTTTTTGAGTGACAGACCAAAGAGGTCTGGATGTATTTGTGAGCGATGTGAGTTGATCCTGGCCACAGTGCCATTTCATTCAAGGTCAAGTTCCAGCATTGAATTGTCAGCTGCATGGAAAAAAAAAACACAGTAAGAAAGAACGGGTCGTGAAATTAGTGTAGTCGCCGGCAGTCACTGCCTATTCAGGAAAAACTATTCCTGAAAGATCAAAAATGCTAGACAAAAATACAAATATTAATTTATATAAAAAGGGAGAAATATACTAGAAATAGTTTAGAAATACATTTACTACAGGGTAGTAATAAATTTATATAACTGATCCTCTTGGCCCCAAGAGGATCATGTATTGGTTTGTTTATTGTCAGCAGTGTGAATGGGTTCTACAGATAACTGAACTCAGTGTCCTTGTCAACACAGCGGAAACGTACATATCGGTACGTAGACACAAAGACGGCGGGCCTGGAAGAAACCGAAACAAGACAAACCGGAGATGGATTTATGGGTCAAATAGTTTCTGTGTTCCTTGATGTTTGGGAGGCATGTTAAAAGTCTCTACAGGAGATACATATTTAGATATCCACTCGTGAACAACGAATTAGATCAGTAATCAGTACATCAGCCCACTCCTCAAGTTAAGAACTGGTATACTGTTTACAGGGTAAAAAAAAACAACTTGATTTTATCTTTCATAATTAAAAAAAAAGATTCCTCTAATTCTCAAAGCCATTCGCTTCCCATCAGTGCCCTGCTGTGTCACATCATAAGGTGTGTGTTTGTGTGCGTGTGAATCTAGGCTAACTAGTAAAACAGCTATATGACACATCAATCATCTCGCCGCTGCAGGGCCATTGGGGATTTGCACGGCGTCTTGCATTGTGGCACAAAAGGAGGAAGAACGCAGTCATCACCAGGCCCCTCATCTGAACCACTGACAACAAGGGGATCCTCTCCCTCCCTCCGCTCGCCCACCTCTCTCTCGCTCTCTCTCTCTCTCTCCCCCCATCCCGCTCTCTCTCTCACACACTCAGTTTTGCAGGCGTGCCGGAGTGAGGTCTCTTCACTTGTCAAAAAGCGCCACAAAACTATGAGCTGCTCTGCATCATTATGAGGACAATGAGGGTCCCTGGCCCCACGTCGGCCCCACCGCCCGCACCATTGTCCCACACACACACACACACACAAAGACCACTCGACCAACCACCTCCATCACACAAAGACACACACACACACACACACACACACACACACACACACACACCAGTCCTTATCCTTATCCCATCACAGCAAAGAGGGACGACCGGCACAGACACGTGGTGGTAATGGGAACTTTCAAAATGAGCAGAAGTGGAAAATGACAAACAAGCACCAAAGTGGAGAGACGTGAGAATGCCAACAGCGTTAATGACTTCACGGCATGGGTGGTATCAGTGTGTGCTTTTGTGTGTTTGGTACATGTGTGTGGGTTTTATATTCATTACTGTACTTAATCTAGCATTAGCACAACCTTTGAGCCCCACTGAAGGCTGAAACTGCCGGCGGACGACGAAAAGCAGATACTAGTTCCTTATTGCCTATCAGATGACTCACACACACACACAAACACACACACACACACTGTGGACAACTCCGATGACATCTTAAGGACGAATCAGCTGCAACAAAGCCCAGATAAAGAACGCTGATTGGTTATCGTTTCCTGGTAGATGAGGGGGGAAAAAAAAAAAAAAGTGACTTCCAAGAAGGATTCAAACGCACACCATGGCTTCCTCCTGGTCACGGCGCCATGGTAACAACTGACACAACCTGGTCATATCCCGCTTCATCGTATCCATTCTTTGTCTCTAGGCTTAAAATCCTCTGGTCCACGTGTTGTAATGAGGTGAGTAGTGAAGAACCCAGAATAGAGTGTGTGCTTACAGTGGGGGGGGGTTGGCAATGTAAAGCAGCAGCGCACTAAGCAGGGAAGCTAGATAGAAAGAGAGAGAGGACTTAACGACCAAAGACAAGACCTAATCCCGCACCTCCAAGTCAACCAGTGAGATGATTAAATTTTTGTTGATCCTATAGACATACCCACCCACAAAACCCTATTTATACCAGATCTCATCCTGCGGTCTGTGTCCGCCACATCAAACAATCCGCACAGGGTCAGGGTTAACGCCAGTGATCTGATTGTCTGGTCGGTCCCCCCCCCCCCCACCACCACCACCACCGCCGCCACCACCACCACACAGCGAAGGATAACCCCCAGCAGTTTAATAATTCTACTATTTAAAGGCTCCCATGTGGAGGATTACAGCATGGCCGTTAGGTAAGCTAATGGCACTGCAGAAGAACATTCAGTCGTGTGTTTGTGTCCACAGAATTAAACAGCGGAGCAGGCAACCACACACTTACCGACAAGTGACAACCGATAATTAACGCTCGTTCCAAGGGTCGGATCACAGTGCAGGTTTCTCTGCTGCTTCTAGGGTACCGCACAAAATGTACATAATCTGCAACGCAAATAACACCCAACACACCACGCTGCCAAACACCAAACACACACACACACAGGCCAGGCCCCGGGTCCGATTTTAGCTCGTCCATTCCCTACCCCGAACCCGCTCCAGCCCAGTCCCAGCCTCTCTCCCGCGAACAGGCCTCCTATACCCGGCTGGCCTACTGTCTACGACAAGCACGGCCTTTCTAGTAAAAGGGATACTTGTGGTGGGATGTGTGTGATGTCATAGCCCCCACCACGGGCCGACGGCTGCTCCAGGGGAGGGGTTGTGCAGGAATGTGGTGTTGAGAGGGGTGGCGGAGCACAGCCTCTGTGTAGTCAGGAGGGGATAGGGGTAGGGGTGGGGGAGGGGAACGACCCAGAGTGGAAAGCGTCCCACACACACACTTTGTCGGGCCAGTCAGTCACCAACACATTTGGCCCGGTGCCAAATGGGTTCAGGCACGACTTAAAAGAGAAATGTGCTCCTGAAAGGAAAAAAAAAAGTACTTATTCAATGAATGTGCATGAGTAAGACACGTGGGACACATTGTAGTTTTCCATTATGCTGCACATCAATTCCGAGAAACGAGGACCAGTATTGTCACACCACAAAAAAAAAAAATCATAATAATTGCTTAGTTGACATTAATGAGTGTCTTGTAGGGATACTTCCTAGATTCTGAAGAGAAAACACACGGGTTCAGAAATGATACACACTCAACCTCTCTCTCTCTCACACACACACACACACACACACACACACACACACACACACACACACACACACACACACACACACACACACACACACACACACACACACACACACACACACACACACACACACACACACACCTCAGCTGACTGACTACTGGAAAGCCCCCCTGGCCTCACTGCAGTTCGCTGACAGGCCTACCTGACAAATATATTGTTCTGGCTAATCAGAGAGCTCTTTCTATGTTTGGAAAGGTCCGATCACTGGCGACACAACAAGAAATAACTTTTCTAGTGGCAACACGTCCTAGTATTTGTCACGCTCTCTGTCTCTCTCTCTTTCTCACACACACACACACACACACACACACACACCCACACACACACACACACGCGCGCGCGCGCACATTTCGGTCAGGTTTTTTTGTGTAGAGTGAGTTACTTAGAAAAAGATGAACAACGTGGGGAAATAGATTGCCACGATTCTCACTGTGAAGCGGATACATTATGTATATACAGTATCCTACATTTACAACTGTACACCACTTCCTCTTAAACTAGAGTCAAGTAGGCTCGAGCTTTCCATATCTAATCTACTCGGGAATCGTGGTATTCACTTCGGAGGTCTGAGTTTTACAAGTGTGCGCAGTGATTGAAACACACAGATTTTATTTATTAGACTCACGGTTAAGTCAATGCGATGTTGTGGAGTTAACCTCCTTTGGAAAAAAAAAAGTTAGTATTGCAAGGCGGCAGAGCCACGCTGGCCCACGGGTTACTGAACGGAGAAGACGTACACAGACAGGAGTAGGCTGTAGCGGACAACACACGACCCAAAATGTCTCTACGTACCGGTGTCTCCGGGGGTCTTCATTGTTTTGATCAAGTCAGACTGCGGGCAAGGAGCCGGAGAGTGTCAGGAGAATTCCTCCGGAGACTTCGGGGGAACAAAAAGTCGGTCTGGTCTCAACCTTTGGATCCAAATGTGAAGAAGAAGAAGAAGAAGGAGAAGAAGAAGAAGAAGCCGTCGAGGTCGCTCAAAGAAAGTTTCTGCCGCCCGCCGGGGGTGTCTCTTCCCTCGCCACCAGGTTCGCTCTGCCTGGCCTCAACCCGCCGACAGGTTGTTGTCCACCGAGTTGAACGGCCGAGCCCTCGCTGTCCAGACACGGCGTTCAATCCTCCGCCGAAGAAGTTGCAGCGGAACGGAAAAACCGTACGGCGGTCCCGACTCCTCCGACCGACCGACAAACCCCTCCGTCTCTTCGCTTGTTTACAACTACTTTCACTCAACTGTCCTGTCGCCGTTTACTCCGCCTCGACCGCATCTTCGTCGTTATTGGACATCTCGCGGACCAAAATTGCTTTCTTCTCTTGATAAATTCCGAAAGGAGACGGCCACCTCTCTCTTTCTCCACACTTTTTTTTTTTTTATTCTTCTACTCACTCGCTCGCACACACACACACACACACACTCACAACGCGACTCTCTCTCTCCTCCCCCAGTGCCTCTGCCGGAGCTCTGGGTGTCGTGTTTCGCTCGCTGTCTTCCGCGCGCGGGGCCGCCCACACGGACCGCAGGAGGGAGGGAGGGAGGGAGAGAGGGTGGGAGGGAGGGAGGGAGGGAGGGAGGGGGCAAAGGGGCGGGTCACGCCCACTCACCACGAGCTTGGGCTGGCGTCACTGCAGCTCGCGGCGTTGCCTTGGTGACCGCCACAACCACACTGTCGCGGTGACATCACGATCCGCGTCCCACGAACTGAGGGAGATGCGCGCGCGAGAGAGAGGTTTGCATCACTTTATTGTTTTACGCCAATCAGCAGCACTTTTCTAATGATCCATTTTTTTTTTTTTTTTTTTACAATAACGATAATTACGGTAGGTTATTTGACTTAGCAGGGATGTTTTCATACGAAACTATGATAGCTTCTGATTAGCAACGGAAACATCAAACAAAAAGTATTGTTTGGAAAGTTTGTTTGATGCTGTAATTCGAGGCCTACAACTTTAGGCATTACGACAACCGTTGGATTCAGACGTAAGCTATAGCCTACACATTTGGCCAATTATAAGCCGATTCATTATTGAATACATCTACAATCACAAGGTGTACACACACAAAAACACGCACACACAGCAATTATAAAATATATAAATACGATATATATATATATATATATATATATATAAGTATACTGTACATGTTTATATATCTTTTCAGCCAGAGAAAGCGAGCTTGTCAGCTCATTAGCATTACTGGTATGAACCTGTATCCGGTGTTACATTGTGTCTCACAAACACTAAGCGTCCTTTCCTCCTCATGCTCCCTCGACCCACTGAGGTGCATCCAACCGTCCGCGTCCGCGTTTATCTCCCACGCCACACGCAAGGCAGCAACCCGCGACGCCGCGCCGCATGCAAAACGACATCGCAGTTCGGGGCAGATTCTTCTTTACACGTTGTCCCGGTTTTTTCAAAAACAACGACCAACCAACAGCCTCCGGATCGATTCATTGCCGAGGGGGAACGTGACCGTGACGAGTCACAGGTGGGCCTGTCGGGCTACAGTCACCCTGTCACAGTCACCCTGTCACCCCCGGAGCAGCTCTGTCACCGCCCGCTCCTGCTGTGATGAGAGGTTGTGAACGTGTGTGGGTTCACGCATGGGAGATGACGTGCATCTCCTCTCCTGCATGCTCTGTGTGGCACCCACACCTGCACGGATGGCCCTGCACATTAAAAGGGATATTGGTACATGTTGTGTGTTTGTGTACAGTACACACACACACACACACACACACACACACACACACACACACACACACACACACACACACACACACACACTACAGACACACAAATGCACATGTACAAAGGCGCACACATAAACACATACGTGTGTGTGTGTGTGTGTTTCTTTGTGTATTTGTGTGAGCCACTGCATTCTAAACAAACACCTAATGGCGTGGCTTGTCAACAGGATATGCCGGCGGCAGTGAAACAAAGTAAACATCTGATAACGACCGTTTCCATGACATGCCATCTCCAAACAGGATGCTCCCTCAGTCCCACCTCCACGGCCCTTCACCGACCACCGCAGGAAACCCATGCTGCCCAACCAGATAAGCAGTGTGTGTGTGTGGGGGGGGCTTTGTCCACGCTACACACAACCTGCACACACACACACACACACACACACACGCACACGCACACACATCCAGCCATGTCCTCCTCGATCCTTTATGGCACTAAGACCGGTCCTCGCTGTGTCATCACTGTGACTCAAGTTCCTAACTCACCCTAATTTGGTCGAGTAACGGGACTGACTCTGTGTCACGCTCCTGTCCCGTTCGTCCATGTGTTTGTGATGTGTTTGTGTTGGTTTGGTTTGCGTGTACCTCTGGTCTTTGTTTTAAGAGTCAACAGTTGAAACACTCTCCCCCCCCCCACCCCCGAACCTTCTCTCCCACAGTAAACGATAATAACAATAAAACAAAAAAACAATATCAATAAAAAGATATTGCAGTAAGTAATGAAGGAAGGGTAATAAACAAATTCAGCGTGAATGTGTGTTTATTTTATATGTGTGTCATTATGTGTGTGTGTGTGTGTGTGTGTGTGTGTGTGTGTTGGTTTACATGTGCACACTTTATTGTTACCAACGGAGAGGAAATGGTGTTTACAGGCAAATCTACAGCACAGTACATTCTGAGCAGCGATAATCACAGTGCTTTTGCCCACACCCTTCATCTCCCCTCCACCCTCCTCTTCTTCTTCCTCCTCCTCCTCCTCCCCCTCCTCTCCATGTCTGACTATCCACCTCTTGTTTGCCCTTTTCTTTTCATTTCCTCTTTCGCTCTCTCCCCCAGATCTGTCTCTCTCTCTCTCTCTCTCTCTCTCTCTTCTTGCTCCCACTCCTGTCATCACTTGGTTGCCATGCCATTCTGTGCTTATTCCATTCATCCTACCTTCCTCTCACAATCACACCTCTCACACTCTCGTCCTCTCCCTCCCGGTGTTGTCCTCGTCCTCGCCACCTCGTTCTCTATGCACACATCTCTCTCTCTCACTCTCTCTCCCTCTCTCACTCTCTCTCCCTCTCTCTCCCCCCTCTCTCATGTTAAGGGCTTTTTGAGAGGCACAAGTTGCACTCCAATGTTTGTAAAAAAGCGTAGAAGTCAAATGTTCTGATTGCATGCACTTGACAAAGTGTTGATTAGATCAGTGATTGACAACATTTCTTGTAACTGTGTGAGGTTGATGACTGAATGGTGTTTTGCGTCGGGGGGGGGGAGGGAGGGTTGAGAGTGCCTCACATAGAACGCTTGTTTCTTTCCTACAGTGCCCTTGTGACGCTCATTGCGATCAATGTCCCTCTGCTGTCACCTTACAAACCAACAGGGGACACTGACCTGCCAGTACAAAGACTTCGGCCTGTTTTCGATCTTCTACCCCTCTTTTTCTGCCAACACCCCCCCCCCCCCCCACAAACCCCCCCCCCCCCCAGCCCTCTCTCTCTCTGTCCATCGCTGTCTTCCTCTCTCAATCGGGTCGGCCCCCATCCCCCTCTCATCCGGCCGTCCTCCTCTGCGTGTGACGATGTCCGTTCCTAATCAGAGTGACAGGAAGACGCTCTGCAGAGAAAAAAAGAGCAAAAGAAGTGAGAGAAAGGAGAGCATAGATTGTGTGTCACTGAACCGCGTGTGTGTGCGTGAGCACACACCCCCCCCCCCCCCCCCCCGCGCACCGCAACACTCACTCACTCACTCCCTCTTCCCATAACCTGTCCCGTGTCGACGTCGGTACCCGCTACATGCGAAAGTTACACGCATCTTATGGATCCGAGGGGGCCTTCTGGTGGCACAATGGCGCGCGACCGTATTGGAAGAGACGCAGCTTATCAAGTTGAATTTAAATGTGGTGAACGTTTCTGGCCCAGGCCATCCGATCTGATGCCTTACACATGTGCACGCAGATGCACGCACACACACACACACACACACACACACACACACACACACACACACACACACGC
>NC_140278.1:18873778-18896278 GCF_964030765.1 Micromesistius poutassou
AAATTCACAGCACGCGCATTCTACATGTTCTCATCGTGACTTCACCCCTAAACACGCACACACACACACACACACACACACACATTCAAAGTCCAAGAGACGCAGGTGCAACACACACATTCCGTACATGCTCAATGTGGCTACACACACACACACACACACACACACACACACACATATATAGCTACACCTCTCAAATCCACACATTCCACACATGCCCGCCGTGACACCACCCCTGGAGTCTCCATGTCCCAGGGAAGTGGAAGTCACGCTGGGGACCTGGGGGGGGGGGGGGCGGGGGGGGTGTACTGGGTCCACTGATCGACAGCAGCGAGCGGTTGTGGGGGAGGGAGGGAGGGAGGGAGGGAGGGAGGGGGGGGCAGGGGAGACCTCCAGGCTCCATGATATGTGGCGGTGCTGATCGAATTCCCCTCATCACTCACATCCCAGTAGTCCAGAGCGGGTTGGAGCATGTCAGAGCACGCACACCCAGACACGTTGAGACACACACACACACGCACGCACACGCACACACACACACACACACACGCACGCGTGTGTACACGACCTCACTCCCTCACCACTAACAGTCCCCATGTTTGTAACTCTACTGACAGCTGCCTTATTACAACTCTTTATATCTAAGCAACAGATCAGGCAGCCCTCTTGCCTGCTCTGCATTCTTTCGATATCGCTCGCTCGCTCGCTCTCTCTCTCTCTCTCTCTCTCTCGCCCTTCCTTGCTATTGGTTTGTCTATCTCGTTGCTGACTGTGGTGTGATCTGACAGCACAAGACACGAGAGCGACTGAGCCCCATTTGAATGGGCATTTCTCTCTCTCTCTCTCTCTCTCTCTCTCTCTCTCTCTCTGTGGTCCTGCTCTAGGCCTTCTGCAGTTTAAAATCACCCGTGGGCAAAGTGGCACAAAACATGGCATTTCTCTCTTAAAAAAAAAAAAAAAAAGTCATTTTTAAACAAACAAAAAAAGAAAAGGATCTCCCATATTATTTCTCGGATGTCAATATTGCTGTTGATTATTGTTGTTATTATTATTATTATTGTTGTTGTTCTGGATTATTTACCTCCTCCCTCTGCATTGTTATTCCTTGGCCCGGTGAGCTGTTCATGTTGTGTGCATCACTTTGGACGATGTGGACCCCCCCCGGCCCCCGCCTCCCCCCCCCCCCCAGCTTTTTGACCCCGCCCCCCCCGCCAGCTCCCTCCCCCTCCCCCTCCCCCTCGGTCTTTGTAGTAAATTCTCCAAGTGTAAGATAAGTGAAACATGTGTAAAAAATGAACATAAACCTGATGTTGTGAGACGTGACGGACGGACGGGGGGGGGGGGGGGGGGGTGAGAGGAGAGGACGCAGCGTATCGCTACGGGGCGGAGGGGAATAATGGGTTTATCTTTTTTTCGTCATCGTATTGTAATTATTTTTTATTTTATAATATTCTCTCTTGCTCACTCTTGTACATTAGTTTTTTTTTAATTTAGCGAGGGATTTTATCGTTTTAAAAGAAGAGAAGGATGTGTATTGTTTTTTCGTTTTAAAAGGTCTGTCGTTCCCTCTCTCTCTCCCTCTCTCTCTCTCTCTCTCTCTCCCTCTCCCTCTCTCTCTCTCTCTCTGTCATCCCTCTCTCCCCCGTCTCCCCCCCATGCAGTTACGTAACAGGGACGGACAGACAGGAGCTAATACCATGATGTAACATTGAATTTCTCTTCTTTCATTCTTTCGTGTTCATTATTTTGTTTTGTTGTTTTTTTTCAAAACTTGTAATTAAGATGTAATCAGGGTTAATTAAAACTGGTTAAAACCCAATGGCTGTTGTTTGTTTTGCTTTCTTTTGAAACCTATTCCTTAGCACTACCACCAGAGTCAATTGAATACAGTATGCATGACTGTGCTCTGTTAATGGACAGAACCTTTCAGCCCCCGTCTCTCATGAAGACAGTTTCAACAGGTCCTTTTAACCAATAGGATCAGTCCATTTAGTAGTCTTGCAGCTCACATCAAACTGGTAAGGTGCTGGGTTCATCCTTGAGCAAGACGCCCGACACCTATAACTGCTCCTTAATGACATGTATCCTATCTCAAATTCAGTGCTATACCGATAAAAAGCCTCTGCTTTAAATACGGAACCGCAACATAGGACTAGTAGGATGTCAAGCTCACGCATGAGAACTCGGCCAACCTCACCTGAACTCTGACTACATCCTGTAGTCATTTCAACACGAGCCTTTTTTTATACGCTTGCCTAATCAACGTTTATATCTTGAAAGACAAACTAGAACACACACGCGCGCGCGCGCGTGCGCGGTGGAAGTGATCAGTGAGGATGTGCGCACAAAAGTGCACACAGAGGACACGAGCACTTTGTCCGCGTGCTGTTGCCCACTCCACTCTTCCCCATAATGCTCACGTGCACACGGCTGTGCTCCTTTCAGTGTGACGTCAATCCCTGGATTTCAAGAGCACTTCCAGGCATCGGCGGATGGGTCGTTTTAACAAACTGCAGACAAACAATACAGCAATACAGAGGAAAGCACTGCCCGTACATTATTTATGGGAAGCTAAAAATCGCTGTTTGCGTGTTTTTGTTTATTGTGTTTTGCTAATCTTTTGTTATGACGAAGCAGTGCATCCGGTGCGGTAGGCCTACCTTCACCGTTGATTTTTGTGTCCTGTTCTTTGCTTGCGTGCGTGCGTGCGTGCGTGTGTGTGTGTGCAAAACTGCTAAAGCGCTTGTGTGCTTTTGTGTGTGTGTGTGTGTGTGTGTGTGTGTGTGTGTGTGTGTGTGTGTGTGTGTGTGTGTGTGTGTGTGTGTGTGTGTGTGTGTGTGTGTGTGTGTGTGTGTGTGTGCACGCGCGTGCGTGCGTGCGTGGAGATAGACATCCCCGAGTCCCCCGCTTCCAAGAGGCCCGGTTGAGTTGAGTTCTTGTGAAAGGAGAGGAGAGTGGCAGGAGGAGAAGAGAGACCCCAGACAACCGCTGCCCTCACACACCTCCACCCGTCGGGCCGCGTGGCTTCTTTCGGAGAAATCAGACGCAGTCCTTGGTGTAATGCTTTGATTCCACCCAGCACCACAAACGTTTGCAACCAAGTGCATATCGAAACCAAGAACCAAACAACCCGTAAGTGCGCTTCAATAAACGTCACTGCTGTGTGTGAAAGTTGGAAAAGTCAAGCGGGCCTATACTGTGAAAAAGCATCGCTTTTTTTTTTTTTTTTTTACCTGTCGTAGCCACATCCTCTACTCTACACAGAACTGCGTGAGGTAAACACGACCTCGAGAGGAATCAGGTAGTCATGACCGCATGTTCACACACACACACACACACACACACACACACACACACACACACACACACACACACACACACACACACCTGCACAAACCAGACACACACACACACACACACACACACACACACACACACACACACACACACACACACACACACACCTACACAAACAATCATGCAAACACACACAACAGGTAGTTTATTTTTCGATTATGTTGCTAAACACTCTGTAGAGTCTGTTATTTTCTTTTGTCAGTATTTCCAATTTCATGGATATATAGCTTCCAGATTAAAGTAGCTAACTTGGTGAGCGGTCACTAAATGGCTAGGCCTGTATGACAAGCCACTCAACTAATGTTGAACTATAAAGCCCCAATAAGTACATTTGACAAAGTGACTAAGACAGCTGAATCAGAAACATTTTAATTGCAATTTTAAACAGGTTGTGAAGAAGATTCATATTTTTTGTTTATCAAATAAATATTTTAATGTAAAGGCCTACATCATTTACTATTCAAATGGTTATCAGTAACTTCAAATATCTTAGGCATAGGTTTAGGCTAGGCTACTATTCAAACTATTGATTCCTTTTTGTATAACATATTTGATTTATAGTTGTTCTTGTCTTATTCATTATGACCAAAACCACTGAAATGGTTACCAGCATGGAATTTTGATCAGTAGAATATATCCTACATATTAAAACTGTTTTTAATTATGATAACTCATGTTGAAGTCGCTTATTCTGCTTGCAAAGGCGAGGTCTACCTATCAAAAAAAAAGAAATGAAAGCGTACATTTATGTGTTTACCCGTGTACCTTGTCATTTTTCACTCGATGGCGCCTCCCGCTGTTTGAAGAGTGTACTGCGTGTGAATGTAATCGGTGATCTCTGTGATTGCTTTAGACACAGTTACATCAAGTACACAGGACTTTGCGTTTCTCACATTGGTTCCCCTTTGTACAGAACCTAGTCCTGCCCCCGAAGTTATCCGAAACACAGCCCGATAATTAGAATCTACGGTTGGGAGCCACTAGACATTTTACTAGCCACACATCATGTAGCCCCATGCTTACCACCCCCACAGCCTAAAGAGCAGTGAGCTCCATTGTAGTGGACTACTTAATGATCCTTAATGGGTCTTATCACCATAGGGGCCATGCTGGGTCGGGGGGGAAAATGATGCGTTTAGAAGGGAGATGGCCGATAGTTGAACAAGGCCCATACAGCAGCTGACATGGTCTAGAGTTACCGTGTGCAGCCACAGAATGCATCCAGAACACAGTGGCTGCCTAAATAGCGCCCCTTATGTAAGTTGGGTGGCAGTTGGCCTCCAGACCATAATAATCCCTTAGTAACTGTGCCGGTCATGTGCTCCTCCTATCAGATTGTTTCTAGCCCAATCAATGTGGAACCGAGCGTCAGTGTTCAGTGATGAATATTCAGCTTTTTTGGTGGCAACTATTGTCAGTTGATTTCCCTGAAAAGAGCTCTCATCAACCGACACTGATTGTTAAATCGCTAGTGTCGATTTTCCTCTTTCAGTAACAACAGATCAGTGTACTTTTCTGCTCTGTCAAACCTTGTAGTTATAAAATGGATCCAATATGTCCTGTGGGAAATTGAGCGTATGCAAGTTTGGACTGTGTGTGTGTGTGTGTGTTCTCTTTACATTATACATACACACATGCATGCGTTTGCACACACATGTAGACACAGCTACTCTCTCTTGCACACACACGCACGCACACACACACACACACGCACACACACACGTAACCAAACACACGCAAGTCTGGGAAACGTGGAGAAGTTTGTTAATTATTAATAATAAATGATTAATAATTTAGTTATTTATTAATACCTGACCCTGAACACCATTGTCAAAATACTATAAACTTTCATACACAATATAGTATTAAGTAAGGACTGTTGTTCAATCGGTTTTAAATAGATGGAATTTTGAGTCTTTAATGAGTAAGATGACCAATGAATGGCGCAGTGTCTTGGTTCACTCATATTAAAGGTTCAACACCCACAGCTCACTAGGAAGACACCAGGTTGTTTTCAGAACATGGTTCTGATGGTATAACAGTGATATAATGTTGGTATATCACTTGACCATTCAGGCCAAATACACATCAACTTTCTCATTTTTCCCATGATATATCCATGGGGTCATGTCAGGCCTAATTCAATATTGACAGTATTTAAATGTAAACCAATAATTACTATACATTTTTGTCTGCTTACTGCATACTGCTGTATTTACTGCTGTTAGTTGGGCTAGTTTTTCGCGTGTTTTTCACCTTTGGTTGGTTGCTTAGTAGCCAGTGTGCTTATAAGGTTGGTTTGGTCAGGGGGCATTGTCACTCCCTGGAGCTTGCACTTAAACGGAGCCTGGGTCTGTTGAAGGTGGCATTGCTGTTTTTAGGCTGTGATAGCCATAGGATAGGATAGGTACATTGTATTTATTTATTTATTTTTCTTTTCTTTTCACCTTTGGTTGGTAGTTTGGTAGCCAGCGTGCTTGTAAGGTTGGTTTGGACAGGGGCCTCTGAATATGTGTTTTCCTTGGATTTTGGCACAAGGGATTATAACATCTGATCCTGTGTATTAATGAAACAGGATATCCATATCCAACGTTCATGAAACCACATAAATAACATGGGAAGAATGAGAATGTTTCTTTGTTACTCAATGGTGCACACAAGTGTTAACATGGCAGTACGATGAGTAATGGGGGTTATTGCCAATGTTAAACATTAGTTCTGCTGTTGTATTTGTTTACAACAACAAAAAAGGTTAAAAGTCTGCTTAACAGTGAAACGTGATTTTATAAAGGTGTCTTTATAAAGGTATCTCTCCATTCATGTTTATCAGTGCATCATTCATAAGATAGTTGCGGGAGCTGAAAGATTGCAATAAACAGAAACAATATATAATTGATCCGAAGTGTATTGGCATTGTAATCGACTAAAAAGAGGAACCTAGGAAAGTCATTAGTCACCTTTTTTTTGGTTGTACTAAGCTACGAATGGACAAAGCACTCGTAGGGGGGAACAGCACACACGCACACACACAGCACACAGAGAAGTGAGTTTAAAACGTGAACTATCTTAAAAAAACAACAACTGACTACCTCTCAGGGTTCTGGGGCCAACAGGATCCCGACAAAATGGGCCCCGGGGTCCACTGTCCGGGGGCCCCCGGGGGGGTCAGGAGGCCAGGGGTCAGGGGTCAGGGTTAGACTACTGTGTGTTTGCACCCACAGAGAAGCGTGGGTAGAGACATTCCAGAGGGTCATTACGGTGCTCAGCTCAGGTCAAAGGTGTTCCTGCAAAGAAATCTCCTCTGAGATGCTGCTTGTGATTGTAACTGTTTGTTTAGTTTCATCAATCTCGCCGCACACACAAACAAACACACACACACACACACATCATTAATATAATTGAGGTTTTCTTTTTGAGTTTCAGATAAAGCTTCCTTCTCTTCTGGTTATCTCCAACAGTCTGTTATCTAGCTGACTGACAGCTGTGTGTGTGTGTGTGTGTGTGTGTGTGTGTGTGTGTGTGTGTGTGTGTGTGTGTGTGTGTGTGTGTGTGTGTGTGTGTGTGTGTGTGACTGTGTGTCTTTGTGTGTGTTGGGGTGTGGGTCTGTGTGTGGTCATGTTTGCATGTGTGTGTATGCTTGTAGCGTGCAAGTGTATGAGTGATTGTGTGTGTGTGTGTGTGTGTGTGTGTGTGTGTGTGCGTGTGTGCGTGTGCGTGTGTGTGCGTGTGTGTGCGTGTGTGTGTGTGCTTGCATGCATGCGTGCCTGTGTGTGTCTGTGCCTGTGTGAGGGGGCGGTTTTGGCGTTTGATTGACATACCAGTGATGAATACACAGAGGGGGGGGTGAAGGGTGAGGGTCGGGGGGGTCAGCGTCCCACAGAGGGGGGAGGAGGGTGGGGGTCTTGTTAACGAGGAGGGATGGGTGGAAGGTAGAGCAGAGGGTCCTCTCAGCTTCATCCTTCACGTATTGATCCACACACAAAGGAAAGCATTATCATTGCTATTACATGTATTACATTCCAATTGGAGCGTTCATGTCGCCACTTAAATGGCAATTCTGCACTCGTCATGTGGATTTATATCTGGTCACGTCGTGGTGGTCCAACAAGAACATGTATTGATCCGTTTCATTGTGTTCCTGCTGGCCCAATAGCCTTAATTGTCCTGACGACGTCCAAACTAAGCATCCGAATGCATTTTTGATGGGCTGAAAATGTCTAAAACTGTAGGTGTGACAGACTACCGCTAGATGTCGCCCTGCTTCAGCGTTTAGCCAGCACCGTTGTCACGTTCTCACTTCCTCACACACAAGTCCACGGACACGCTCACGCACACGCATAACACACGCCACGGAGACACACATACACACACACACACACACACACACACACACACACACACACACACACACACACACACACACACACACACACACACACACACAGCATTATATTGTTAAACGTACTCTCTTCGTTGAACTAAACCCTACAATTGTAACGTATGTGTGTGACCTTTTTCAATTTGCCAATGCTTCGGTGAAACTTGAACATGTATGTCCAGACTCATACGCGGGGGGAGAGGCAGCAGCGACGGGAATGCACGCCTGTGTCCGTGCAGCCTGGCCTGTCAACAGAGTAGTGGATTGCGTAATGTTATCTACACTTGGAACTGGTGTGGCGTGCACGAGCGTTTCGTTCCCAATGTCAAACGGCATAGCGTAAAACTTTAAAAGGTGCACTATACTATACAACAGCGTTATGCACATGTCGAAGGTGATCTCTGTCCGACTCATCCTCCGCTAGTAGCCTAGTCTGCGCTGGGCAGCCTTTAACAGACATGCACAATGATTGCCATTGTACGTTTCTGTTACTATGCCTCACACGGTGCACGGCGCGCACGCACGCACCCACGCACGCGCACACACACACACACACACACTACACACTACACACACACACACACACACACACACACACACAGTTTTCCCCCCTCAAACTACATGCAGACGCAGTATATGCTCGGGGTTAGCCGAGTTTACCAACCACGCCACGCCCCCACGGTCCAGCTGGTGGCAACACTCTCGGTGACATCATCGCCGTGTTCGGTTATTGGTTTAAGGACAGTTCACACCTGCCCAATCGACTATCAGCAAAGTGACGTCAGCCAACACGGTCCCGTTCGGTTTCTGTTGAGTGGGCGGAGCGGCGCAATTACCGACGTCAGAGCAGGCGAAATGCAGCGCTGCGATTGGTCGCGCGCCTCGGAGTTAGGGTCTGTTGCTGAGAGAGAAAAAAGAGGGAGAGAGACAACAGTTGCAAGGGAGATATATCCCACGGTTGCAGCCTGGAGATGTCCGCTATACCTCAGGCAGACCCGTTACAAAACCTCGTGTTGTTAAATCTGAATTCTCTGTCGGCCGTGCCGCTTTCTCGTGGTCACCCTAAATGTTTTCCTTAATTTAAGTGTTTGCATTGTTCTTCGTATTTTTCCACACCCTATAGGTAAGAATAACTAAAGAAGGTAATGTGCCGCTTTAACTTTGGTTGTACTCTTGTGTCTGTACGGGGAGAGCGATGTATGAGCGCCGTTTGCCCAGGGAAGGCACTTGTGCTGTCAATTATGGTAAACATACACTTTTTACGAAAGGAGGGGGGACTCGTGTGTTTCTATTGGCTCCCGCTGGCTGTTCCCTCCCCTCGACCCGCCCACATACTGTTCCTATGGTTCCCAATGCCCCGATTGGATACTGTAAAGTATGGGACAGAGCGCCGGCATCGCCAAGCATTCTTCTACCATTGGCTGAACCGTCCCGTCAATCAACTGGACTTTGACAGCTTTCCACGCCCTTTAGCCTCTAACTTCAACGCTGATAAGCTACTGTACCTGTCACCCACCTCTGATTGGTCAGTTCACCCAGCTGTTAGTGGTTCATTCACCATTTTGTGACTGTAGTGGAAATGAGACTGATAGTTTTTTTTATCCGTGTTTGAGTTGCTGTGGGAAAAAGACATGTTTGGCGGAGGAAAAGTAGTGTAAGTTTGGAGCCCCCCACAGATGTCGCCGACCGCCAGTGGATGTCGTTGGGAGTTGGTCCGGAGTCTTCGCCATCTGCATGATTGGAGCATAAATCTTTCTCTTCCGAAGTAAAAAAAAAAAAAAAAAACGTCCATTGTGGGGTAAGTTGAAACAAAGTTAGCAAGGTTATAAAGCTCAGTCGACGTGGATTGTATTGACCAGAGAGAGGCGAACGTTGCACTGGACGGTTTTCCAATGGGCGGCAGCATAGTGTGCAAAAAGAAAAGCGGTGACACGGCGGGCAAGAAGAGACGAGGTAAAGGCGAGCAGAGGGCTGGTGGGAGTGCAGAGCCGAAAACTTTGTCCAATGTTTTTACTGCAGTCTGATGGGCGTGCAGGGACACTTGGGACCGAGTTGGTCATGAACACAGCAGCCTTGTTGTTATGTAACAATTGTCCTCAGCATAAGTTTACGAGTTTGCCCAGAAAAGGGGCTCCCGTTGTAAGCGATCCGTTGTGGGAAAGCGACGATGATCTCCCCTCTCTCTCCCCACCCCCCACCCCCTAACATCCGACTGTTTATTAACATGTTACAATCGTGCATAGTTCATAAAACGCATCGGTCAAATTAGACGCAACACGAGAACATTTCGCCGCATTTCCTTGTGGACGCGGGGCTGCTGTCGGCGATATGTCACTACGGTGTTTGTCTGCCAACGTTGCGTACTACGATTACTACTACAAGCGCCGCTACTACCAATACTAACGCCGTAGTGCATAGTAGAGCGAACCACTCCGACGGACGCACAGCTTTTCTGCCTTGTTCCACTTTGATACATCTACACAGGGTTCAAAGAACACACCCGTTCAGGCGAGATGTTCTGCAGCGGGGGGGTGGGGGGGTTCCACTCGATTTAAATCGACATTGTAACACATTTACACGCCGACATCCAGCACACATTTTCTTTAGGTCCATCGACTCGACACAGGTTGTTTGCTTGTTTTTTTTTCTCTTTTTTTTTGGACTGTCCGTGATCACGGCAAGACCGAGCGAGTGGCGCGAGTCGGAACATTTGACATTGTGTGTTTGGAGGCTCTCGTGCTGCTCCGCTCAGCGCGAGCAGCGGACGACCAGAAAGACCGGGAAACGCAGCAGCGCATTCCTCGCTTTCTCGGCTTCCCCCCCCCCCCCCCCCCCCCCCCCCCACACACACACACACACACACTCTCTCTCTCGACTACACTCCACTTTTCCTGATATAGAAAATAATACACAACGATGGCATTTTTTTTTCGACTTCTCTTGACATTTTCATCTGAACAGTTTCAAACACTTTATTTTATTCTATATTCTGTTACATTTCTTAGACCCATAGTCACACACACACACACACACACAGGCCTACAATTTGTGTTATATCGTTTGACAGACATTCAGGGCCAGTGCACGTATATTGTAGGCTTACACAGATGCAGTAAAAAAAAATGCATACATCATGCCTGTTCACTTGTCTCCGCATTATTGTCGTTTTTAGGCAAAGAGGGCACTCGGGTGACGTATAGGGCACCGGCCTGCTGAAAGATGCTGTCCATTCAAGTGGCGTGTGTATTGGCATCCCTGCCACGCTGCCCCTTTCCCTAAAACACAGAGCAGTTGCCTCTAATCCATATGCCTCATACACGCTCATCGATGCACAAGCCTACATTTTTATTTCCCACCAACAATACCGTGCGACACACGGACGACCGGGAGGCCAGGCAGCTGTCCATATCCATAAAATATCACCACAGATGCAAAGCGTGCGAACCAAACCTTACACACACACACACACACACTCACATACACTCACACACACACACACACACACACACTCAAACATACATTCACACGTTTCACGCACACACTCAAACAAACCCACGCACACCTAAAGACAGTTTATTTGAATTGGCTTGTCACAGGATGCACGGTGTCATCGCTCTGCCGGCGTTTTGGACTCCAGAGAATGAATTAGTGACGGTGGCTGTTGTGTCCTGGCCTCCGCGGTGTGTGGTCTCTTAGTCACTCCAGCGCTGCGTTAGTTAGTTAGTTAGTTAGTTAGTTAGTTAGTTAGTTAGTTAGGCTCTGTCTTACCTGAGCCGTCCAGATGATCTCTCCATCCACCGCCCTCCCTTTATAGCCCCGTTCCCCTTCACACACACACACACACACACACACACACACACATAGACACACACATGCACACGTAAACACACAACACACACACACCTACACCTACACACACACACACACACACACTGTGTCGATCAGGGCACATCTCCATAACATAGGGTTCCAGATCACACACACACACACACACAGTGAATTATAAATGCAGCTACAAACGCTCACACTCTCCCGCTGAGCCACGGTTGTTGCGACGGAGGAACAGGCTGTGTGTGTGTGTGTGTGTGTGTGTGTGTGTGTGTGTAAACTGGCATCGGGTGGTGGGTGTACCAGGGTTGTGTAGTGTGATAATAAATCGCAGTGTAATAGGAGCGCACTAAGACACAAGGAGACGCTACCCCAAGCACTAATGTTCAAACCAGCTTTCCTCATTAAGGGCATCTCCTGTGTGTGTGTGTGTGTGTGTGTGTGTGTGCGTGTGCGTGTGTCGTGTCTGTTTGCGTGTGTCATCATCATAAGTGTGTGTTTTGGGTATGTGTGTGTCATGAGTGTCGGTGTTGACCGTGTGTGTGCGTGTGTGTGTGTGTGTGTGTGTGTGTGTGTTTGGAATATGTGTGTCATGCGTGCGTGTGTGTGTGTGTGTTTGGAATGTGTGTGTCATGCGCGCGCGTGTGTGTGTGTGTGTGTGTTGGGAATGTGTGTGCTGATCGTGGCCACCGTATACTCTTGATGTGACATCACCTTGGATTCCCTCCATTCTGGGAGCGAATGGTTTCAGTGCGACCGGTCGTCCTGTGTGTCCGCTCCGTGTTGAAGAGCCGGTGGTCGGCGCTTCTGTTTATCATTTATCTCTGTAGGCATCGGGTCGTACCATAGCACCACCAGCTGTACCACTAGAACCAGACCTAATGCACGGGCACATCGTAGTAACGTTGTAATTACAGATGAGCACAATGTAGACCAGTCATCACAAAAAGCCGGGCTGATTGACTTTTTAGAGATATTGTAGCCTAGGTATTTTATTGTAATTAGTGCGTTAGTGTTGCTGTCATGTGAGTTTGTGTCTAAACGCGAGGGGCATCAGGGGGGGGGCATACAGGGGTAGTTGTTGCCAGTATAGAGTCTAATGTGAGGCATGTCCCTGCATGTCCTGACATGTTCCCATTGGCTACTGACGTGTACATGCTCTGATACACTTGTGAGGGAAACTGGTCTTCAGAATGGCACAGCGATATCACAGGTCGTCATCACAGTATCTGTGATTACTGTAATACTGTATCCATATCACAACGTCTGAACACACATGCACAAGCACACGGGGACACTGGAGTTACACAACAACGGGCATTTTTAACATTACAAAGAGCGCATTGTGTGTGTGTGTGTGTGTGTGTGGTGTGTGTGTGTGTGGGGGGGGGGGGAGATGTGTGTGTGCGTGTGTGTGTGTGTGTGTGTGTGTGTGTGTGTGTGTGGGGGGGGGAGATGTGTGTGTGCGTGTATGTGTGTGTGTGTGTGTGTGTGTGTGTGTGTGTGTGTGTGTGTGTGTGTGTGTGTGTGTGTGTGTGTGGGGGGGGGAGATGTGTGTGTGTGTATGTGTGTGTGTGTGTGTGTGTGTGCGTGTGTTTGTGTCTGTGTGTGTATTTGTCTTACCATACAGAGTTAAATTAGTGTTGAATGACTTGTAACGTGTGTTTATTACACCTAACAGACTTGCATTTTTGGAGAAGCCAGGCCTAGCCGTGAAGGAACTATGTGATCGCCCATTAACAAGCTTCAAGTTGGATTTACTCAGAGGTCACTATTACAGCAACACTACCGACTATTTATTCAACTTGGACCAGAGTAAACCTTGTTGGATTCTCTTTTTTTTTTTTTTTTCCTGATATTGAACCAGGGTGATAGTATAATCTAGAAACATAGGATTCTGAGGTATATTCTGGTTGTTCAGGTAAAATATCTTTAGGTTTTCACAAAACACAGTTGTGACGGCTGGTTAAGGTAAGCAGCCGTTGTCGTTTAAGTGGTACGTAAAACACAGATTTAACAAAGTCCTTTTACTATTACAGCATTGTAGGAAAAACTTACAAGGCAGTTTATCGTGGAGGCTAATGAATTTTAAAGTACAAATTTCCCCCTATACATTAATAAATTATTTAAATTATGACTGAGACATAAAGGCTCTCCATTGACCTCGTAAAAAATGTCTTTATAAAAAATAAAAAAATTATTAAAAAAATGTAATCTAGGTGAGTGTAACCTCAGATTTGTGCACAGGATGCACGTTGTCCATTTTATTACCTTGAAAAGTTCAGAATGACTAATCGCTAACTCAGAATCACACGGAATAAACACAAAAACACACACACACACACACACAGTCGTGTAGGTACACAAACACGTAAACTTGCACGCAACAAAAAAAAACACGCGTATCCTGTCTGCTTATCAGTACTCGCCCAAGGGTATTTTGGGAAGTCATAAGCACGACCAAACACATATTTTCGGGCTGACATCAGATCCTAGTCAGTCAGCCAGGGAAACCATTAACCAACCAACAAGAGCATCAGCCAGTTAAGATAGTCTGGCAGCCATTCAGCCATTCAGTCATTCGGTCAACCCTAAAGCACAGAAATATTCTGCTTTTATTGCTCCATTTTTGACTCTGTTGATCTGTGATGGTGAACGGGCCTGTGTTACAGAACACACTCTGGCTTACTGGGGCCGCCTATTGAGACCACGAATGGATGGGAGGATTTTTTATTTGTAAATATAAATAAATATATAAATATATATATATATATATATATATATCCTTCCACAGCCAGAATCAAAGGTTATATGTAATATATGACTCGAATTTACAGAATTGACTTTATTTGAATGCATTGTGAGTGGGCGACAGGAGCACGACCTGTCAGCCTCTGAGTCACATGACACACTTACGTTAAACACTTTCACGTACCTCACACACGCCGCCACTGCAGGGGGTGCCCAGCATGCAGCAGGGGGGGGAACGCGTCACATGGGGGAGCTCAGCAGCTGAGTGGGAGAATCACCCTGGGAGTTGATTAGTTATGCTGGAATATCACTCTCATACCACAGGATGTAGGATCTGATTGGTTCAATCGTTTTTTTTGCGTCAATCAAATGGTTGAATAGACATAGTCAACTTGTAGTTCACAAAGGGGAGACTGAGAAACTGTCCCCGTGTCTCCGACCGGATGTGTGTGCGCTTTGGCCACTGCGTGTGGCCACTGTGTGAGCGCGCGCGCATGTGTGCGTGCGCGTGCGTGCGCGTGCGTGTGTGTGTGTGTATGTGTGTTTTTTGCATGAATTCAGACATTGCTGTGATCATGGTTCGCAGTGTGTGCAGGTTTTGTGTGTAAAGTACGAGCAGGCAGGTTACCGACGTCAGTGCTGTGTGTCTGTCTGTGTGCTTGCTCTCCTTTTTTAGCCCGGCGCCGGTCGGTGGATGTGCCAGATCATTTTATTTTCTCTCGCTAATCACGCCATGACAGATATATAAAAAAAAAAAAAAAAGTTTCCTTTGGGCAAAATATATGTCTTCATCTGCCAGAAGGGAAACGCAGAAAAAAGGAGGACAGCGAATGACTGAAAGACGACACCAGAGAGGGCCAAGGCCGAGACAGAGAGGGAAGTAGACGGTGTGAAAACAGACATGGAAATTCCCAGTAACTACACGCATAATCTGTTTTATACAAACAGCTGGTCCATCTTGCTGAGCTCTCCCTCTCTCTCTGTCTGTCTCTGTCTCTCTTTCTCTTGTCTGTCTGACTCTCTGTCTCTCTCCCCCTCTCTCTCTCTCTCTCTCGGTCTCACTCTCTGTCTCTCTCCCCCTCTCTCTCTCTCTCTCTCTCGGTCTCACTCTCTCTCTCTCGGTCTCTCTCTCTCATTCTGTTACAATGTAGGGTGACCTTAAACCAATCACCTCCAGCCTTTTTCTACTTAATGGGAGCTTAAGAGAGAATTGGAAGACGTAGATCAAAAAGAGATAAGAGTTTCTGTACGGCGTGTGTTTGATGAGGAGTGACCTTGAGAATGTTTCTCCTCACGTGATTGGTTTACTTTTGCGTTTTCTAAAAATGCTGGAAATGATTGTGAGGCCTACAGACACAAAACACACGCACGCACGCACGCACACACACACACACACACACACACACACACACACACAAATACACTATTATTTTCTAATATAAAAGACATTTAAGGTTTACTCATTATTGGTTATTGTTTAATATTTGTATATATGCTTTTTGTATTTTTTTATGTCCAATTTATTTTTTATTTTTAAAATAATTACAGATTTATTTCATATTCATTATGGACTGTTAATTAAATGTATTTATTAATTGTTAAAAATAGATTATAATGAAATTACATCAATTTTAGAAAGTTTGCAATTCTCTGTCACACACACACACACACACACACACACACACACACACACACACACACACACACACACACACACACACACACACAGCCAGCTGATATTGGATTGGTCCAACATGGAGGGGGGGGGGGGGGAATGGGAGCTCATTCGACGCCTGTAGGAGTAGTGCAGAGCAGCGCACTTTGAGCCATGACATCATTTCTAATCGCAGCTAATTCTGACGATGAAGATAATAAATGACCACCTGTCCTCCTCCTCTCTCTCTCTCTCTCTCTCTCTCCCGGTTTTCCTCTCTCTTTCTCTCTCATCTCTCTCTTTTTTTTTTTTTTACCAGCCTGCAGTGCAGAGAAAGAGCAAGGGCACAGAACGCGGGCATAGGGGGGGGTGTGGAGACAGAAAACACGCCAGAGAAAGAAGGAAGAAGAAAGACGAGAACGGACAAAAGAACAAGAAAGCGAACAAATATCAAGAGGTGCCTTGGAAGAAAAAAAAGAAACGAAAAAAAAAAAAACATCCAGAAATCTCAAGTGCCATGGCGCTCCGAGCGCTTTGAAGTGGAAGCGACCCCGCCAGGCGGCGCCGCAGGCCCGACCGCCGACCGGCCCACCGCCGGACCGGAGCGCATGAGGCCCGTGAAGAAGCAGGGCGGACGGGCCCCTCCGTCGGGGGGGGGGCGGGGCCGGGGGGGTGGCAGGAGGAGGGGGGCCGCCGCCGCCGCCGCCGCCACCTCCACCTCCCACCAGGGGTCTAACCCGGAGAAGGACACCAGGAGGGAGCGGGTCAGGAGGGAGAGAGGAGGTCAGCAGGCCGCCGTCGCCGCCGCCGCCGCCGCGCTCCGCAAGGAGCCCCCGGTCGTCACGGCCGGCAGCGTCGCCCCCAGGAGGAAGGAGGAGTCGTCGAAGGAGGCGCAGAAAGCGGCGGCGGCGGCGGCGGCAGAGAAGAGCCGGCGGGGGGTCGGGGAGGAGAAGACGACCACCACCACCACCACCACGACGGAGGCGGAGGAGAAGGGGAAGTCCCCGGGGACCAACGGCGACGTCACCTCCTCCTCCTCCTCCTCCCGCCGCAGCACGACCCCGGCCGCCGCCGCCACCTCCTCCCCGGCCGCCGCGCCCGTTCCCAGCGGCGCCGCCGTGACCCCCACCACCGCCGCCGCCGCCGCGCCCACGCCCGTCTCCGGCCGTCTCGACGCCACGACGGCGGTCTCTTCCCTGGCAACCCACGTCTCCAAGCGCACTATGACCCCGACCATAGCGACCTCTACGCCGGCGCCCGCCTGCAGCAGCGGCGGCGGCGGCGGCGGCCCCACCACCACTTTGACCCCGCCGACCACACTGACCTCCGCCCCGATGCCTTTGTCGAACCACAGCGCGACCCCGACCACAGCGACCTCTGCGACCGCCGGCGCCCCGCTCCCCGGCGCCGCCGCCGCCGCCGCCGCCGCCGCCCCGCCCCCCGGCACGGTGGCCTCCCACTCCAGCAGGAAGACGGCCACTTTTAAGGCCCGCGTTCCCAAGAAAAAGTACACGTACGAGCACTTTGTGAGCAACGGCGGCGGCGGCGCCCTCGCCAGCATCATCCCTACCTCCTCCTGCCCGGTGCTGATGCAAAGCAGTTACCACGGCGACGACGTGGGCAGGGCCGGCTTGACGCCCAGGAGCAACGGCGGCAGCTCCGTCGCCGCTGGCAGTGGCCCGAGCGCCGGCGGACGCGGCGCCGACGGCGCTAGCGGCGCGCACGCCGGCCGCCGCGGTGACAGTAGTACTAGCAGTAAGAGCATCAGCAGCGGCGGCGGCGGCGGTACGGTTCATCCCAGCTCAGGTTATAAGCCCCCGGCGCCGAAAGAGCACAGCACAGCGCCGGAGACCACGCCCCCCGGCGGCGGCGGCGGCGGCGGCGGCCCCGCGTCGGAGGCCCCCGCCAAAGCACCCCCCCCGCGAGAAAGAGGGTCTCCCCCCGCCGCCGGGGAGACCCAGACAGAGGGCCCGCACCACCGCAGCACCTCGGCCCCCCGGTCGCCCTCCACGGACACGGCGAGCGAGAGCTCCGCCGACCTGGACGCCAAGGAGGAGGAGGAGGAGGAGGAGGAGGCGGCGGCGGCGGCGGCGGCGGGGCCCGGCCGCCTCCTCCTCGGCGGCGGCGGCGAGAGGGCGGCGGCGGCGGAGGGGCCGGCCGCTCGCCTCCAGAGCGGCCGCTCCAGGGAGGCCAGCCTGTCGGAGGCCCTGGCCAAGGGCCTGAAGAACCAGAGGGTGCTGGCCCGCCGGTCCCGCAGCAGCAGGGGGGCGGCGGCGGCGGCGGGGGCGGGGGCGGGGGCGGGGGCGGCCGGCGCCAGAGAGGAGAAGGACCCGGCGGCGGGACCCAAGTGCCCGGTGTTCAGCCCGGGCGTGGTGCGGCGGGTGAGCGGCGGCAGCGTGGAGGTCCAGCTCCAGGGCGAGGACGAGGTCCAGGGCCTGGTCCGCTTCCCCTTCCTCTGCGGGGGCCTCGCCGACACGACCTGGTCGCCGTCGGTGCCGGGGGGGGGCGACGGCGGGGCGGCGGCGGCGGCGGCGGTGGACTTCATCTTGGACGCGCCGCCGCCCGGCACCGGGCCCGTCGCCGTGGGGACCAGGGTGTGCGTGCCTTTCGGAGGAGAAGAGGGCCGGCCGGTGGTGTTCCGGGAGGGGGCCGTGTCGCAGGTGGACCCGCACCCGGCCGTGTCCTTCCCCTACCGGGTGCTCCTGGAGGACGAGGCCCGGGCGCCCGCCGCGGGCCAGGCGGTGTGGGTGTCCCGGCAGAGCCTGCGGCTGCTGGCGCCGCCCTGGGACGTCCCGCGGACGGACGGCGGGCGGGAGCGGGCGCGGGAGCTGGAGATGGAGGAGCGGGTGCGGCGGGAGGAGATGGAGGTGGAGAGGGAGGTCTGCCAGCTGAGCATCGGCATGGGGGTGCTGGGGGCCAGCCCCCGCTCGGGGGCCCGCGGCTTCCCCCCGGGGGGGGGGGGGGTGGTGGTGGTGGGGGGGGGCCACTCCTACGTGAGCACGCGCCTGTCCCTGCACGCCGCCGCCGCCGCCGCCGCCAGCCCCGTGTACGGAGACACCGAGCGGCAGACGCAGCCCGACACCCCGGAGGTGGACATGGAGGTGTCCAACTTCACCATGGGCCCCGCGGGGGGCCAGAAGCCCAGCGGCGCCGGGACCCCCCAGCACAGACACATCCTCTCCAAGCCCCCCGGCTACTCCTCCTCCTCGTCCTCCTCCTCCCCTCACCTGGCGGCGGCGCGGGGCCCCCTCTCCGGCCCGCCGCCGCCGCCGCAGCCGCCGCCGCCGCCAACCCCCGTCTCCCCCGCCGCCGCCAGGCCCGAGCTCAGCCTCTCCCGCGGCCCACCAAGCCTCCCGTCCACCAAGACCACGCCCACTCAGACTCCCCCCTCCTCCTCCTCCTCCACGCCCACGCCCACGCCCACCGCCACCACCACCACCTCCTCCTCGCGCTCCCGCACCCCGCTGTCGCTGGCGCAGCAGAAGTACAAGAAGGGCGACGTGGTGTGCACCAACAACGGCATCCGCAAGAAGTTCAACGGCAAGCAGTGGCGCCGGCTGTGCTCGCGGGAGGGCTGCATGAAGGAGTCGCAGCGCCGCGGCTACTGCTCCCGCCACCTCAGCATGAGGACCAAGGAGATGGAGGCGGCCGGCGGCGGCGGCGGCGGCGGCGGCGGTGGCGGCGGCAGCAGCTCGGGGACGGTGACCCCCTCGGACCTGCGGGGGCGGGCGAGCAGCGAGTTCGACTGGGACGACACGTCCCGGGAGAGCAGCGAGGCCAGCAGCCGCGGCGGGGGCGGCGGGGGCGTGGGGGCGGCAGGGGGGGACTCCTCCTCCTCGCGGGGCCCGCGGCTGGCGCTGCCGGCGCTGCTGCTGCCGCACGAGCTGTCGTCGCGCTTCGACATGGACGAGTGCGAGGCGGCCACCATGCTGGTGTCGCTGGGCAGCTCGCGCTCCTGCACGCCGTCCTTCTCGCCCGTCTCCAACCAGTCGCCCTTCTCGCCGGCGCCGTCGCCATCGCCCTCGCCGCTCTTCGGCTTCCGGCCCGCCAACTTCTCCCCCATCACCTCCGCCTCCCCCGTGCCCCCGCCGCCGCCGCCGCCGCTGCCGCCGCACCGGAGGCAGCGGCAGCCCAGCGGACCCCCCGGGGGTGGTGGTGGTGGTGGGGGAGGGGGTGGGGGAGGAGGAGGAGGAGGAGGAGGGGGGAGAGCCAGTGCGAGTGCGGCGGGCGAGCGGGACACGAGACACGCCGCCGCCTCGGGGCTCCAGCCGTCGTCGTTCCACGCCAACCTCACCTTCACCGTCCCCACCAGCACGGCCCCCGGGAAGCGGAAGTCGGACGCCGCCGCCGCTCCGCCCCCCTCCCCCCACCACCACCACCACCACCACGACTACACCCCCAAGACGGAGCAGGAGCCGGGGGACCTCCACAGCTCCTTCCGGGTGCTGTCCCCGCAGACGCAGGCCTCCTACTCGCGCGGCCCCCAGACGCCCGCCTCCTCCTCCTCCTCCTCTCGCCACCGCGGCGGCACCCCCCCCTCCTCCTCCTCCTCCAGCCGGCCCCCGTCCTCCACAGCCTCCTCCTCCTCCTCCCCGCCCCCTCTCCTGATCTCCCCCGTGCCCCCGTCCTCCTCCCTGGCCCCCGACTCCGGAGGAGGAGGGCCCCGCCGGGTGGCGCCGGTCGTCCCCCAGCAGCAGCAGCAGCAGGCCCTCAGGGACTCGCCGGTGATCGTGAGGAACCCCGAGGTGCCGCTGGCCAAGTTCACCGAGGGTCCCGTCGGCAGGGGTGGGGGGGGAGGCGGCGGCGGCGAGGGCCTCCTGCCGCCCAAGACCCCCAAAGAGCCCGGAGGGCTCCTGCCCTTCGCCCCGCTGCCGGTGGCGGGGCTCCAGGTCCCCGTGCCCATCAACGCCGCCTCGGCCAACGGGACCGTCCTGCTCCAGAAGCCGGCCCAGACCCTGGTGCTGGTCTCCCCGGCCCCCAGCTCCCTGGCCGGCCCCCCCGGCGGCGGCGGCGGCGCTAACCCCATACAGACCCTGTCCATCACCGTCAGCAGCACCGCCGCCGCCGCCCCCGGCCCGCTGGGGAAGGAGCCGGACAAGGCGTTCAGAGCGGAGGTCCAGCAGCCGGTGCCCTGTCACCCCTCCCCCACCGCCCTGCTGCCCCTCATCCTGCCCGCGGAGAACCTGCACCCAGCGCCCCGGAAGGACATCATCATAGGACGCCCCGGCACAGGTGAGCTGCCATCGGTTCTTACAGGCGGGAGATTGATAGTGAATGTTTGTATTGGTCCATACAGGTGAATGTTTGTATTGGTCCATACAGGTGAATGTTTGTATTGGTCAATACAGGTGAATGTTTGTATTGGTCCATACAGGTGAATGTTTGTATTGGTCAATACAGGTGAATGTTTGTATTGGTCCAGACAGGTGAATGTTTGTATTGGTCCAGACAGGTGAATATTTGTATAGGTCAATACAGGTAAATGTTTGTATAGGTCAATACAGGTGAAGATAGTATTTGTCCATACAGGTGAAGTTAGAATTGGTTCACGGAGGTGATCATTTGGTTTATAACAGCGAGAGATTGTATTGATTTGCACCGGAGAGGGTTTGTGTAGGTTTGGAGACGGGGGGGATTGTATTGATTGATGCAGGTGAGGGTTCATATTGGTTGATACAGTGGAAGGATCGCGTTGGTCTGTACAGGTGACAGGTACAGCTCTATTTGTGCGTTTGCCGACGAAGGCGCTGAGTATTTAGTTCAAAGGGAAATAACGAGCGTGATCTGTTTCGGAAAAAGAGGTTTGGTACTATTTTAAGTAAACAAGTCGTGCAGTTGGAAGTATCGCGCTCTGTAGTTTGTTAGGACGGAAATCAATGAATTTAATCATTTCAAGGAAAACCGAAAGAAATATATTTTTCAATGATTTATTTTTCTTGGGCTTAGATTCCTCTTCATCTGTTATTCAAAACAATAGGAACAGTCCTCCATAAAACAGCTCCCCTTATTCTCTTTCGTTGTATATACAAATAAAAGGAAAATAATGTTGCTGTAGTGAGAGTGTTCGCTCATGCCCCTGATGCTGAGAAACAAAAGGAGAGAATTTGTTTGCAACACAATTAAATTAAATTAAATTAAATTAAATTCAATTCTATTCTATTTTATTTGCATAGCCCTTAATCACCGTCACAGTGTCAAAGGGCTTAACAGGCCACGTATTTATGACACCTCCCTGACCCAAGCCCCCTCACAGGCAAGAAAAAAAACTCCCTTAATCAGCAAGGAAGAAATCTTGAGAAGAAACGCAGAGTGGGGGGGGTGGTCCGTCCTTCCAGGGACGGCCAGGAGTGCGACGGGTGCCACAATTGACATACATAAATACAGACAAGACATTCAAATTGATGACGGGGTGCCGGCCGGGGTTAACCATGAGGAGAATCCAGGCATCCAGTCGCCAGTCACCGCAACACACTAGAACAGAGAGAATAGTGAATGAGAAAGGGGAAATAGTTCATCAAACGCCAAGCGGCTC